>NC_048313.1:16782383-16803174 GCF_013100865.1 Trachemys scripta elegans | reverse complement strand
GAGGGGCACCAGCAGAGCTGGGGGGGGGGAGGCCAGGGCTGGCACAGCAGAAGGGGGTTGCGGGTTGGGAGTGAGGGGCACTGGCAGAGCTGGGGGGGTTGCGGGGGGGGTTGCTGTTGAGGTTTGCTGTGTGGGGGAAGCTGGTGCAGCAGCTGTCTGTGTCATCCGTGACTCACACCAGCCCTATTGATCCCCCTCGCGTTCACACAGCTGCCAGCTCGCTGCGCGGGCCCTGGGGACCAGCCGCTGCCAAGGAACCACTTTGAAGCTGCCTCGCGCTGTCACGCAGCAGGGGGCTACCCTGGCAACAGCCCAAACTGGGAAATAAAGGGTTAAGGTCCCCCACACCACCCCCACCCCAGAACTGGAGACAGAGGGACCACACCCAACCGGATCCACCCCGAAGCCACCTGCCACCGCCTCTACCTTGATCCCTCTTCACACCCCTCTGCGTAGCTAGCTGGGTCAGCTGGCACCCCCCCTACACCCCCACCCACACCCCTTGGTGTATGCTGAGTGCCCCCCTTTGCCGTCACATCCTGCCAGCCCCATGTGGGTGGGGGGTTTCTAGCAGGCTGGTGGCACATGGAATTACCAGGCTTGGTCACGGCGTCCTGAATGATCCCTTAAGGCCAATGGGGGCCAGCTCTGGCCTGGCTCTGGGGGGTTGCCTGGAATGGGGCTTGCCCAACCTGTGAGCATCTGCTCCCCCCAAGGATGAACAGACCCCCGCCTCCAAGTTATCAGCCAGGGCCCAGGCCACTGGGGGCTCCCGGGGACTCGGTCGGGCGTCGCTCGGGACACTTGGGTTCAACTCCCAGCTCTGCCACCGTGTCCCTGTGTGACCTTGGTTCAATCATTTCACCAGCCCGTGCCTCAGTTCCCCCTCTCTGTGGAATGGGAGGTGACAATCCCTGCGTCTACCTTGTCTATTATCAGTGGGAGGGGGCTGCCTCTCACTCCCCTACTTATCTCCCCTGCTGTCCCATTGCCAACAGGAGAGCAGCCGCTGTTTTGGAGAGAGGGGTGGGAAACAGCCCCCCCCCCCTGAAGATCTCCTCATTCCTGCTAGACAGGGGCCTACACCCTTCCCCAGCACTAATTCCTCATCCAGCCCCTCTTTGACTCTTGGCCCCAACAACTTCCTGTGGCAGTGAGTTCCACAGGCTGATGCCACAGCCCCTGGAAATGTTTTTCCTCTGATCCCCTGCAGTGTTCTGGTGGGACCCTACTCTCCCCTTGGGGTGCTACCCTTATACACCTAATATCCCCCCCCCCTCAAAACAGGGTGCTACCGTAATGCACCTAATTTTTCCCCATCTCTAAAGGTGGGTGCTTCTAGCTGCTCCCTTCCCCCCCCAACCCCCCCCCCCCCCGCAACTTCCAGAGTTAGGAAAACCTTTTCTTTGCCTTTGATCGGAGCTGTGGGATCTTGGCTAGATCTTTCCTGGCTCAGCTGACAGAAATGTCCAATTCACCCGTGGGGGAGGGGAATCTCTCTTTTTTAAGAGGGGGGGGCCCGGCAAAGACTCTTCCCGCCCCCCCCCCCCACCAAGGGGGGGATTTCTCAAAAGCCCCGGCCTGGAAATGAACGGGCTGGTTTCGAGCCAGCTGCCCCCAGCTCCGCTCCCCCGCGGCCCCTGGGAAAAACCCCTCCCCGCCGCCTGCCGCCTTGGCTGGAAACGAAGCCAGGCCAAGCCCCCTCTGCCCGGCAGGCGGCGTGGGCGGGGGTTCCCGGAACGGGGCCCGAGCTCGGGCACGTCACTAGCCAGCCCGTGCCCATATATGGGCATCTTCCCCTGCGTCACTGGGAAAACCCTTCCCCCCGCCCGCCCCCTTCCCGTGCGCCGGAGCGGGGCGGGGAAAGCGGCGGAGCGCAGGGGGGATTTTTAACCCTGTCCTTGCGCGCAAACAGCCGCGCAGGGGCTCCACGGTCTGACAGCAGAAGTGCGGGGAGAAAAACAAGACTCCCCCCCCCTCCAAAAATCAGACCCCCTGGGAAAGCGCCAGGCAGCGGGGGTGGGGCTGCAGGAGGGGACCAGCTAGGGAGAGATTCCCAGATGTGGAAGCCCCAGGGACCCGTTGGGAGCAGCCAGGCAGAGCTCTTGGATAACAGGCCCCGGAGCTTGAGTGGGAGGAAAACAGCTCAGATCAGCTGAGAACTATCACATCCACTCAGGCTGGGAGAAGTTGCCAGAAATGCCTCCTACAAGGGGGGGGGGGAGGTTTTGTACAGCACCCTGAGGCCCTGGGCCACAGAGTCCCACCCCAAAAGACAAGATGTGGTAATGAATAATCAGTGATCAATATACACACACAGAGGCCTGTTGAAAGATGTGAAGGAAATGGACAGCACTGTAAAAACAAAAAAAATCTCACTTGAAAATACAGAACAGAGCCTGTTTTATGATCAAACGTATACACCCCCCCGGACTGAAATAATTCAAGGGCTAAAAGGGATTTGAAACAAAACCCAAGCCTCAGACAGGCACTTCGAGAACATTGGTTTTTTTACTTAAATAAAACGTCAATAAAAAGTCAAAAAACAAATACAATCAACTTTTTTAAACACACAAAACAAAATAAATTCGAGGACTTTTGTTAAAAAAAAAAAACAAAAACCAAAACACCACCCGAGTAAAGTAAAGAAGCCGTATTTCCTTTCAGGGGATAGGCAGTTCTATGGTGTGGCAATCAATCCGTTTCTCTTATCTGTCAATGGCAAGTAACAGATTTGGTTTTTGTTCGTTCCGTTTTAAGTTAAGGGAAGTCCTGGCCCCTTAATTCAGACACACACACGTCCCTTGCTGAAGTACCTCTTGCCGCACTATCCAGCTATGCAACAAGTTTGTTGGTTTGTTCCATTTTTAAATACACTCACACATACACCGCAATTTTAGGCAATACGCACATATTCTGAATCCAGCAGAGCGCAAAATACAACCCCCTCCCATCCAAAAAATAATAATAATACAACCATCAGCAAACAGGAGGAGGCCGAGAATCGTCTTCAAAGTCGCATGCACAGGTTGGTCCAACGTGTGAGAACACTACAGAAGTCCAGATAAAGTTCATGTAAACTTTCCAACAGGGAGTCCAGTTACACACAAGTCTCTTAAATAACATTGGGGGGGGGGGGGGGGGGTTCAGAAGGATTGCATTTTAACAGTCAAAAGCAACTGGCAACCATTGTTCACGTGATTCATGACTTTCTGCTTGAGTTGGGCCACCTGATCTCTCAGGACACTAGCCGTGTTGGACAGTCCCGCGTTCTCCGTCTTCAGCGTCTTGACTTTGTCCTCCAGCCGGGCTATCCTTTCCAGCTTCCTCTTCCGGCACTTGGTAGCCGCCAACCGGTTCCTCAGCCGCTTCCTTTCCACCTTGATCCTCTCCTGATCTTCCATGTTGATGGGAGACACAGGAGGTGACTGGACATCGGGCACGGTCTGAGGCTCTTCCTTGAAGACCTGCACCCTAGACGGGAGGGAGGGGGCCAAGGAGTGACCCCCATAGGCGTGGGTCTGGGGCAAGTAGCTGAGGTTGGCGGTGGGGTAGCTGGAGGAGGTGGTCATGGTGCCGGGGTTGTAGCTGGTCAGGTTGGTGTAGACGGGGGGCGGCTCTTGATGGAGGGAGGCCCCGTAAACGCTACTGGCCACCGAGGCAGCCGCACCGATGGAGACGTTGGGTGGGGGCATGTGGTTCATCTTGTGCAAGTCGTCCAGGGCCTTCACAAAGCCGTCGGCAAAACCCTCCTGCTCCTCCGTGGCCCCCCGGGGGTAGAAATAGGGGCCCGGGGTGGGCGTGGTGGTGATCACCCCGTTGCTGTTCTGAATGATGAGCCGCTCCAGCTCCGGCGAGGCCAGCTTGAGCGAAGAGTTGGCGCCCGCCTCGGGCAGGCCGGCGGGGGCGTAGAAGGCGCCTCCTTCCTCCGCCTGGCCCCGGAGGTGCAGCTGCGCCTTGAGGCCCCGGTAGGGCTCCGAGAGGTTGACGGCCATATTCTGCTTCAGCGCCTTGTAGTCCAGGGGCCCGCTCAGCTCTGCACGCCCGTAGCCGGAAAGAAAGGAGTCGTCATAGAACGGCTGTTCCATTTTGGTACACATCAGCCACGCGACCCCAGATCAGCACGCGGCGACCCGGCCTACACAGATAGAGGGGGGGGCTGCAGATCCCGGTGGCAGAGGCAGTGAAGGGGGGGGGGGTTAAGGCAGATCTTCCAGGCTCCCCGCCCACGGCACCCCCGAGACCAGTCCACGGCTCGGTTTCACTTCCAGAAACGCTCCCTCTTCCTCGCCCCTCTTCCTCCTGGCTGTGTCGGGGGGGGGTCCCCGGCCGGGTTCTTCTCCCCGAGTGCAGCCCCCACGCGTGGCGGGCGATCGGCCCGGCTCCCTGCTCTCTAGCCCCCTGGGAAGCGACAGGCGGCGGGTACCGTACCGGGCGGGGGCTCCGCGGCGGGGCTGGGCGCAGCTGGCGGCTCCGATCGGGCTCCGGGCTCTGTCCGCGTCTGGGTCAGCTGCTGGCGGCGCCGCGCGGAGCCTTTATAGCGCCCGGCGGGCGGAAACGCGCAGCCATTGGGCCGCGCCGGAGCCCCACGCGCGGGGTGGGGCCGCGGACGCCGCCTGCCGGGCAGCCCCGTGTGTGCTGGGAAGGGACCGCGCGGGGCCGGGCCGCGCGTCACGGGGCGGGGCCCGAGAGACTGACAGCGAGAGACGCACAACCACACACAGAGAGACACACAACCACACACGCGGATGGGCCCGCAGCCCCAGACAGATACAGAGACAGACACACAACAACACACCCAAACCTACAGACACCCAAACGTACAGACACACAACCACACATAGAGACAGACACACAACCACACATACACACAGAGACACAACCACACATGCTGATGGGCCCACAGCCGCAGACTGGCACAGAGGCAGACACACAACAAGACACCCAAACCTACAGACACACAACCACACACAGAGACAGACACACAACCACACATGCTGATGGGCCTGCAGCCCCAGACTGACACAGAGACAGACACACAACAAGACACCCAAACCTACAGATACCCAAACGTACAGACACACAACCACACACGGACATAGAGACACATCCATAGAGACACACACACACACCCCAAACATACGAACACACAACCACACACAGAGATGGACACACAGCCCCAGACAGACACAGAGACACGGCCAGAGAGACACACACAACCAGGCACAGAGAGACAGGGACACACAATCACACACAGAGACAGACACACAACCATACACATTGATGGACACACAGCCCCAGCCAGACATAGAGACACGGCCATAGAGAAAGACACACACAGAGAGACACAACAACACACCCAAACCTACAGACACAGACACAGAGACAGACACCCAAACGTATGGACACACAACCACTCACAGAGATGGACATGCAGCCCTAGACAGACACAGAAACACATTCATAGAGACAGACAGACACGCAGGGACACACAACCAGGCACAGAGGGACAGGGACACACAACTACACACAGAGACAGACACACAGAGACACAACAACACACCCAAACATATGGACACAGAGACACACAGCCAGAGAGACAGCCACACATAGCAGCACACACACACACGGCCATAGAGACAGCCAAACAGCCACACACAGACCGCCACACAACCACAGAGACAGCCACACAGAGACACACAGCCACACAGCAGCAGCACACAAACATACAGAGACACACAGCCGCTCACAGAGACAGACACACAGCAACACGTAGACACGCAACCACACACAAGAAGAGACACACACAAACATACAGACGCACAGCAACACACAACCACACAGAAACATGGCCAGACACACAGCAAGGCACACATGTCGAAACACACAGAGACGCACACACTGCCATAGCCAGAGACACACCACACACACATCGCCCCCCCCCACATGGGCACATACATGAACTCACTGACAAAGCACACGTGACTACTCGCACGCCTGCAGGCCTCCCTCCGCACACACTCACCCAAGACCTCCCTGCTAGCCCAGACGGCTCCCTGTGCCCCCGTGTGAATTCAGCCATGATTGGGGGGGTTCAGAACCTGGACTGGGACCTGGGGATGGGCTGGGGGGCTGGGGATCAGGGCCCTTGGGGAGGGGGATCAAGGGCCTATGGGCTGGGGGGCAGCTGGAGCTGTAGGGAAGGTGACTACAGCTGGAGGGGGCGGGGGAGCTGATCCATCTCTCCAGCCCCGGAAGAACCCATCCCCAGCTGGCAGGCTGCCTGTTCGCCCAGCTCACCCAGCAGGGCCGGAAGCCGCCCCTCCGGACCGGGCGGGGTGCAGGTAGGGCGAGGTGGGGACCACGCAGTCACGGGAGATCCGGCAGCAGCCTGTCTGTGCCTCAGGCTAGGATTCCTCCCCCAGCACCGGGCCCCTGAGGACCGCAGGGGCCACTTACTCCACGGCTGGACCGTTGGCTGATTAAATGCTGGTGTCTGATCAGTAGGTACCACGCTCACCTGCAGGCCGGGGGACAGAGCTCTGCAGTGTGCAGCCTCGGAGCAGTGTGCACTGCAGGACCCTGCCAGCGACGCTCCAGCACCCAGCAGCGGGCTGAGAACATACCACAGGGCCTGATCCGTGCAGACGGTAGTACTCTGCAGCACGCTAAGAACATACTACAGGGCCTGATCCGTGCAGACGGTAGTACTCTGCAGCATGCTAAGAACATACCACAGGGCCTGATCCGTGCAGATGCTAGTACTCTGCAGCATGCTAAGAACATACTACAGGACCTGATCCGTGCAGACGGTAGTACTCTACAGCACGCTAAGAACATACCACAGGGCCTGATCCGTGCAGACGCTAGTACTCTGCAGCATGCTAAGAACATACTACAGGACCTGATCTGTGCAGACACTAGTACTCTGCAGCACGCTAAGAACATACTACAGGACCTGATCTGTGCAGACACTAGTGCTCTGCAGCACGCTAAGAACATACTACAGGGCCTGATCTGTGCAGACACTAGTACTCTGCAGCACGCTAAGAACATACCACAGGGCCTGATCCGTGCAGACACTAGTACTCTGCAGCACGCTAAGAACATATCACAGGACCTGATCTGTGCAGATGCTAGTACTCTGCAGCATGCTAAGAACATACTACAGGGTCTGATCCGTGCAGACGCTAGTACTCTGCAGCACGCTAAGAACATACCACAGGGCCTGATCCGTGCATACTCTAGTACTCCGCAGCATGCTGAGAACATACTACAGGGATCGATCCGTGCATACTCTAGTACTTTGCCGCATGCTAAGAACATACCACAGTACCTGATACTTTCATGTGCACCCATATTCTTCAGTATATACTACAGTACTGCACAATGATCTAATCAAGCCCTCTGCAGTTGATTACTCTCCTCTACGCTATACATTGGAGTACTCTGGAGGGCTTTACCTACATGCTGGGGTATCGCTGATAATACACACTCCTGTCTGGTTACACAATACTACAGGATTTGAGTGTGTAAGTGCAGCATTCTAATAAAGTACTATACTGTTGTATTCGACAGCTCAAACACTACTGCAGGACCTGACAGGATGTAATGCTGGGGGGGCAGGATCCTGGCTTCTCATCCCAGTTTTGGGAAGAGAGTGGGGTCTAGGGGTTAGAGCATGGGAGCCAGGACTCCTGGGTCCTATTCCTGTCTCTGAGGAGGGATGGGGTCTAGTGGTTAGAGCAGGGAGTGCTGGGAGCCAGGACTCCTGGGTTCTATCCCCAGCTCTGGGAAGCAGGTGGTAGGGTCTAGGGGATTAGAGCACGGAGGTGGGGCCGGGAGCCAGGACTCCTGGGTTCTATCCCCAGCTCTGGGAGGCAGGTGGTGGGGTCTAGGGGATTACAGCACGGAGGTGGGGCCGGGAGCCAGGATTCCTGGGTTCTATTCCTGGCCCTGCCACTGACTCACGGTGTGAAGTGCGGTGAGTCACTTCCCCACTCTGGGCTCCAGCTTCCCCATGTGGGAAAGGGCCTTTGCTGCCTTCGTTTGGGAAGTGATCCGGTCTCACGGGGGACAGAAACAGCCCTGACACTGTCGGGTCCTTCAGGGGCTGGTAAGCCTTCTCCTTAAAACCTGCTCACTCCCACGCTCCTCTCTGCTCCAAGCGGTGTACCGTCTGTATCACAGCCACTGCAATGCAGCCACCTCTGGGGTGGAGCGTGGGGGCTGTTTATACAGGAATCCCTCATCTGGAGCTGGGATGCAGCCACCTCTGGGGTGGGGCTTGTGTAGGTTTAAGGCTAGTAGGGAAATGTGCTCTGCAGGAGATCCACACAGTATTATGATCCTCTCTGGCCCAGCTCTGCCAGGGGATCTACTCTGGCTTCTCCCACGAGGCTCATGTTACCAAGGATCCACTTTGGTGCGCTTCATGCAGGGAATCCCCTCGCCTGGGCTGTGCCCTCTCAGGACGGGCCGGGCCCAGAGGAGGCCTCGCTGCTGGGATTGTTTGGCCAGGAAGTAACCAGGCCGGGCGGGTTTGGTTTGCAGCCGGCCTCGAGTGGCAGGCCGGGCTGGGCCGTTATCAGGGAGTGGCGATAGCAGAGCCAGGCACGGAGCAGGGAGCAGAGTCTGACAGACACACACACGCCCGCACCCAGCTGGGAGCTCTGCCAGGACGCGGCCCCAACCCAGCGCAGGGGCGGGCCGGAGCCGGGGCGAAGGAACGGGTGACACAGCCGGGGGCTCCGGTCCAAGTCTCAGGCTGGTTCCCCCCTCCAGCTTGCATGTTTTATTATCCCCATGTTACAGAGGGGAAACTGAGGCAGGAGAGGCCGAGCTGGGGATAGAACCCAGGAGTCCTGACTCCCACCCAGCCTCCCAGAGCCGGGGACAGAGCCCTGGATTTATTTGCTGCTTCTGGTGTCAGATATGGCCTGATTTTTTTCTCCCCCTCACCCCCAGTGCCTCAAATCCCCCCCCCCCGGACTCCCTCCTCTGGCCCTGTCGGGAGGGTCTCGGAGAAGGGGACAGGGCAGGTGGGTTCGGGGTCACAGGGCAGGAGTGATATTGAACCCACAGGGAGGAGCTTTACGATCAAGATCAGACGCTTCCTGTCTCTACTTTTCCCCGGGCAAGGCGGGGCGGCCCCCTCCTGCCCCTGCCCGGGGTCCTGTACACCTCCGAAGGAAAGGGGGAGGGGCTGGGGCCCCCACCGCAGCCACCCGTACGGAAATGCACAGATACACACGTGTGCCCGTGATCACCTTAACGCATGCACTTACACACCCCTTGCACACGTGTGTGCACACCAACACACACTCCCGTGTACATCCATGCGCAGCGGTGCACGGTTGGGGACACCCCCACGGGCACACGGAGCCGCTCCCATGTGCTGTGCCCAGCCATCCACAGAGACACTTGTGTACTCACGCACACACCCCTGCTTGCACAAGGCCACTCGCATGCACACGCTCGTCCCGGAGCTGCTCTGCGGGTAACTCAGGCCCATATAAGGGAGCGGAAGGAGCCGGTGTCCCCCCCGCCCACACCTCCCCCGCACGCCCGGGCACGTCGCTACCTGCTGCGGGCAGGGCACCCAGCCCCGGCTCCCAGACACACCTCAGCTCACGGGGTCCCCGCGCCCCTCCCCCGCCCACCAGGCCAGGGCACGTCCCAGCGCTGGGGCCGGATGGTGGGGGAGGGCAAGGGGCGTGAGGAACAGTGGGGGGGGGGGCTCGGGGGTCATGGCCCCACAGGCCCCCGACTGACCCCACATTGGAACCAAGCGCCAATGAGATTAATTCCCCCTCCCCCTACTGAGTTGCATTCGCCCCCCTCCCCCATCTCTCAACGCCCCCCCCACTCCTCCCCCTCCCCCATCAACCCTTCTCCCAAGCCCCCCAGAACACCCTCCCCTCCCCCCACCAACCCCCTTGCCCGCTAGATCCCCCCAGTACGTCCCTACTTCTGCCCCCCCGCGCCCCCACTAATATTCCTTCCCTCCCCCACCCCCCCGGGCAGGGCAGCAGCAGGGCCTAGCGTCTGGCGGGAGCTGGGCCCAGCTGCTCTGTCTCCCCATGCTAATGAGAGGATGAGTCGGCACCTGGCCCAGGCCCTGGGGGGGTGACGGGGGGGGGGGACTTTCCCAGCAGAGGAGCACCTGGGTGGGGAGGCCCAGACGTTCCAGCTCACGGGGCCAGGGACAGCCCTGTACAGCGGGGCTGGGATCGCGGGGGGCTGTGGGTCGGGAGTGAGGGGCACCGGCAGAGCTTGGGGGAGGGGAGCCCAGGCTGGGCTAGCAGGGGGCTGCGGGTCGGGAGTGAGGGGCACAGGGGCGCTGGCACGGCCCCGGGGCTGAGGGCTGTTGCTGGCTCAGCACCGCCAGGTTTAACGCGCTGAGTCGAGCTCTTCCCCTGCGTCCCGCGTGGCACCAGCCCGGCCAGTTTGGGGGCCCCCTGCCCGGTGTGGCAGGCGGCAGCGCCAGGCTGGCGCCACGCTGGGCCCAGCCCGGCCAAGCAGCGTCCCGGCCTGGGCACTCTGCATGGGCAGGTTCTCGCCAGGGCTGGGCCTGGCACCCAGCGGGGAAGATCTCATGGCCTGGTGCCAGTGGGAAACCACACGGCTGTCTGCAGCCCCCTCCCTGTCCCCCCCCTGGCTCTGCCGGCGCCCCTCACTCCCGACCCACAGTCCCCTCCCTGTCTCCCCGTCTCTGCCGGTGCCCCTCAGTCCCAACCCGCAGCCCCTGCCAGCTCAGCCCTGCACTCCCCCAGCCCTGCCGGTGCCCCTCACTCCCGACCCGCAGCCCCCGGCTAGCCCAGCCCTGGGCCCCCCCACAACTCTTCCAGTGCCCCTCACTCCCGACCCACAGCCCTCTCCCTGCCCCCACAGCTCTGCCGGTGCCCCTCACTCCCGACCCGCAGCCCCTTCCCTGCCCCCACGGCTCTGCCGGTGCCCCTCACTCCCGACCCGCAGCCCCCTCCCTGCCCCCACAGCTCTGCCGGTGCCCCTCACTCCAGACCTGCAGCCCCTGCTCTCCCAGCCCTGGGCTCCCCTCCCCCAAGTAGGGTGACCAGACAGCAAGTGTGAACAATCGGGACAGGGAGTGGGGGGTAATAGGAGCCTATATAAGGAAAATGACCCAAAAATCGGAACTGTCCCTATAAAATCGGGACATCTGGTCACTCTACCAAGCTTGTGCTGATGGGATCTCACAGCTATACAGGCGTCCCCTCACCCAGCAGGCATAGGACATGGGGGGAGGGGGAATGTGGTACCCACCCTGCTCCAACTGGGGGTCCCTGCAGCCGGCCCTGGGCTAGGATGGGAGGGGTCACAGCTGCCCATGGCCATGGAGTTTCAGCCCCCCCCCCCGCCCCGATCACAATCCCTGCCCCTCCCCCCCACCCTGGATTCTAGGGGCTTTTGAGCCCTGTGTTTTTCCCTCCCGCCCGACTTCTCCTTCCCTATAAATATCCCGTGACTCAGTGCCGGGAGCCAGGATCTCAGCCTTGCGGGGGTGGGGGTGGGGCAGGGAGGGCCTCCGGGCTGGTAGCGACCCTGGGGGGCCCAGGGACAGGGCTTTGCTTTGGGCTAACGTCATTTCAAGGAGGGGAGTTGGGTTTGTTATAACTGGGGGAAACTGAGGCAGGGAGCTGGGACAAGACAACACAGTGAGTCGGAACGGGGCGGGGGAGAGAACCCGGGAGCCCGGCCCCCCCCCCCCCCAGGCTGTAACCGCTAGACACCACTCACCTCCCAGAGCTGGGGATAGAACCCAGGCGTCCTGGGACACCATAACTGATAGCAAGGGGGCTGGCTGGGGAGCCTGCTGGATTTGACCTAGCGCCGCTCCCATCTGGCCAAAGCCCCAATGCCTCTGGGGGGGCCCTGGCCCGGGGGAGCCTGCAGTCAGATCCCCTCCCCCATGGGGTTCATGACCACTCCCCCGTCTGTGCTGGGCCGATGGGCTGGGGAGTCCGGGCGAGGGGCCTTCGAGGCATCAGGGTTCATGGGGTGTCTCCCCCCACCATGAGGCACAGGGGTCAAAGCCCAGACAGATGTTTCCAGCCTGGGTGGCTGGGCAGGACGTGCTCCTGGACTTGGGGGGGAGGAGCTGGGACTTGGGGGACCCATCCCGGGTGCCTCCCTGTGGGGCTGGGTCCACCTGCTGCTTTTCCATGGGGTGCCCAGGGTCCCCCCCCCCCCCCCCCCCCCCCCCCCCCCCGCCGCCAGCACCCCCCCCCCCCCCCCTGAGGTCTTTACTCCTCCCATCCCCACCCCCCTCAGCTCTGCCCCCTTTACACAGACATCACTACGGTCAATCGCCCAGCCAGGGGGCTGGTCCCTTCCGCCTCATCCTGGGGCTAGGGAAACTGAGGCACTGAGAGGGGAAAGGACAAGAATGAAGTCACACAGGGAGTCAGAGTCAGAGCTGGGGAAACAACCCAGGAGTCCTGGCTCTTCCCCTCCCCCCCACTTTAATCACTAGCCTGCACCCCCCTCACATAAGGCAGCCTGTGGGGTGGCCCCTGTGTCAAAGGAGTTACTGGGTCTCATCCCAGCCCCTGGGGGGACCACCCCATCAGACAGCCCCAGTGGAGTGGCCAGAGGCTGACTGGAGTGTGCTGTTGTGGGGGCCAGAGACTCATTCGTCTCTGGCAAGGGAGTGGGGTCTATTGGTTAGAGTGGGAAGGGGGGCTGGGAGCCAGGACTCCCGGGTTCGCTCCCCAGCCCTGGGTGGGAAGTGGGGTCTAGTGGTAGGGGGGAGGGGCAGGGACCGGAGTCAGGACTCCTGGGTTCTCTCCCCAGCCCTGGGAGGGAGGTGGAGTCTTGTGGTTGGAGGTGGGGGGCGGGGCACTGGGGTTTAGTGGTTAGAGCGGGGTGGGGGGAGGGAGAAGCGTCAGGACTCCGGGGTTCTCTCCCTGACTCCGCAGGCTCAGCCGGCCGCCCTGCCACGCTGCCCCCTGCTGTCGCCCCCGCCCCCGCCCTGCCAGCCCGTGCCCAGGAAGTGCCGGGGGTGGGTGACGGAGTCATTTCCCGGGAAGCGCCCAGGCTGGCGAGCAGGGGCAGAGCCAACGGGCGGGGGAGGGGTTGGTCTCCCTGGCTGCCCGGGCCCAGCTTCCCCCCACCCCGCCACAGATGAGGAACGACCCCCCCGTTTGCACCGGGGTCAAATAGTGACTGGAACCAAGAGGAAGTTGGGGGAGGGGGGGAGTCACCTCATGGCTCAAACTCAAGGTCAGGGCCCCTCCCCCACAGCTCGGCCGGTGCCCCTCACTCCCGACCCGCTAGCCCAGGCCTGGCCCCCGCTAGCCCAGGCCTGGCCCCTGCTAGCCCAGGCCTGGCTCCCCTCCCCCACAGCTCGGCCGGTGCCCCTCACTCCCGACCCGCAGCCCCTGCTAGCCCAGCCCTGGACTCCCCTAAATCTGAACTGATTCACCCGATCACATCACTTCTCTTAACCCCTCCTGCTCCACCGGGTTTCCCCCACCCCTGCGCCCCGGTCCCTGCCCCACCTGGAGCCCGGCTACTGAAACATGAGGCCGGTTTACTGTCCGGCCCCCTCCCCTCTCATGATGCCCCTGAGACATCCCTTCCGCCCCCCCGGGGAGCCCCAGGAGGCTCCCAGAGCAGACCTGGATCCCCCTCTCCCCCCCCCCCGGATGCAGCGCTGGGGCCAGGCTGGTGAGGACGCCTGGATCCCACCCTACCACTGCTCTGACCATTAGACCCCACTCCCGTCCCTGAGCCAGGATGGAACCCAGGAGTCCGAGCCCCCGAGAGACTCAGCCCTGGCGTGGTGGGCTCAGTTCCCCTGGGGGTCTGAGATCAAAGGGCCTTGGCGGATCCCTGCTGGGGGGGGCTGTGCCCTCCCACTGCCCCATACAGCCAGAGGCAGGGGTCCCCCCCAAGGCCAGGCCCCACACTCCAGGCTGGCTGCCTCCTGCCCCATCCCCCCATCCTCTGGGGATCCCCCACCCCAATGTCCCGGGCTCAGCCCCAGCCGGCTCAGAACCTGGGAATGAAGTTCCGGGGCCCGGGGGCAGGGACTGGCCCGACGGGTTCAGCCTCATTCCTGGGGTTCCACTCACATCCGCGGGGGGAGGGGGAGAGCTGGGGGTGGATCCCAGGACTCCCCATGCTGGGAGCCAGCCCAGGTGAACCTGCTGCCCTCGGCAGGGAAAGGAGTCATGGGGCGGGTCACGGGGTGCGTGGCAGGGAGACTCGCTAAGGTGCTGAATCAGCAATGGGGAACTGCTGGGCGGGGGGGGGGCGCTCAGTGCAGTGAGATGGGGCAGTGGGGCGGTGATCAGTGCAGTGAGATGGGGCAGTGAGGGGTGCTCAGTGCAGTGACATTGGGGGCAGTAGGGGTGCTCAGGGCAGTGACATTGGGGGCAGTGGGGGTGCTCAATGCAGTAACATTGGGGGCAGTGGGGGTGCTCAGTGCAGTGAGCTGGGCCAGTGGGGGTGCTCAGGGCAGTGAGAAGGGGCAGTGAAGGGTGCTCAGTGCAATGACATTGGGGGCAGTGGAGGTGCTCAGGGCAGTGAGGGGTGCTCAGTGCAGTGACATTGGGGGCAGTGAGGGGTGTTCAGTGCAGTGACATGGGTGGCAGTGGGGGTGCTCAGTGCAGTGAGCTGGGGCAGTGGGGGTGCTCAGTGCAGTGAGAAGGGGCAGTGAAGGGTGCTCAGTGCAATGACATTGGGGGCAGTGGAGGTGCTCAGGGCAGTGAGGGGTGCTCAGTGCAGTGACATGGGTGGCAGTGGGGGTGCTCAGTGCAGTGAGAAGGGGCAGTGGGGGTACTCAATGCAGTGACATCGGTGGCAGTGGGGGCGCTCAGGGCAGTGACATTGGAGGCAGTGGGGATACTCAATGCAGTGACATCGGTGGCAGTGGGGGTGCGCAGTGCAGTGACATCGGTGGCAGTGGGGGTGCTCAGGGCAGTGAGGGGTGCTCAGGGCAGTGACATTGGGGGCAGTGGGAGTGCTCAGGGCAGTGAGAAGGGACAGTGGGGGTGCTCAGTGCAGTGACATTGGGGGCCGACCTCCACTGCTCCTGTCCCACGCCCCCCTGGGTCCACCCGCCCAGTCACCCCAGAAGTGCTGGTGCCAGGGCTCTCTTTCTTTCACTCATCCATCAATTTAGGGGTAACCCCCAGCCCCCCGCGGGAATCTTTTTCCTCCCAACCCTCCTCTCGCTCTTGACCTCAACTGAACCCCGAGCGGCCTTCGCTGGGGCCGGGCTGACTCATCCAGGGAACGGGGAGCAGGGCCCGGCAGCCACAGCCCCCCCTGCGCCTCTCGCTTCGTGTCACCCGCGGCGGGCGAGAAAACGGATTTAACCGTTCGGGCGCCACCCGGGCTTTCGATGCACAAACTTCCGGCCCCTGGAGACATGTGGGGATGGAGGCTGGGGGGGATCCCTGAGACAGGGAGGAGAGTCAGTCAGCCACGGCCCTTGGGGAGCATGGGGGACCCCTGCCAGAGAGGGGGAAGCTATAGGATTGGGTGTGCCCTGCACGTGTGCTGCTTGTATGTGCATTGCATGTCTTGCATGTCTGCTGTATATATGTGTGCTGCATGCATGTCCGTTGCATGCCCAGTGTGTGTTGCATGCATGTGCATTGCATGTTGCAAGGGTCTGTACCAGAGGCTCTGTGCCTCCTGGCGTGGCTGAATTGTGCGTCAGGCACAGCGTGTGTGTTGCACTGCTCTCTAGTTCTTTTCTTGCATGGCTATGCGTGTGTGTCAACATGATCGGCATTGCACGCGTGTTGCGTGAATCTTTGGCACGCCATCCACATGCATGCTACGTGCATGTTCATTGCATTACATGCCTGTAGCTGTGTATCATCACTGGCACTTTTCCCCGGGGCATGCTCTGCATGTGCACTGCGTGTCACATGCGTGTGTACTGGCATCCCTGCACATGGGTCCTACGGATGGGTACTGTGGGTGCAGAACTGCATCAGGATCACCTACGGGGGGGGTCTGCCTTTGCCCCCCACCCTCCCAGGAATTCAGGGCCTCCGGTGCCTCCCCGCCTCCCCGTACACTGGCCAGCCAGGCCTCTGCTCCATGTCCCGGCCTCACCCCTTACCCCACTGCTCCCAGCTGAGTCACGCACCCCGCCGGCTCCCAGGACAGGAGGTGGCCGACCTGGGGCGAACCTGGCTCTCCCGCCTGCCTGCCAGACAAGCCTCCTGGGATCCTGCAGCGGCACCTCCTGCTGGGCAGAGCTGGGAGCAGCCCAGGCTTCTGGAACAAGGCAGGGATGGGAGCAGAGGGGGGGGCGGGGAAGTGCCTCAGAAGTGGTGCATTGTGGGAATATCTCACACCCCAAAAATACAGCTGCCTCCCCTGTGTTTGGGGGCATGGAGCACCCTGCAGAACACCACTCCACCAGCACTGGACCTGAGCCCCCCCACCGAGCCCCCTGCCCTGCTCCTCGCAGCTCGGCGCCCCCTGCTGAGCCCCCACCTCCCTTCTTCCTGCAGCCTGGAACCCCCTGCCGAGCCCCCACCCCCACTCCCCACAACCCAGCACCCCCTGTCGAGCCCCCACCCCCCTGCTCCCCGCAGCCCGGCACCCCCTACCGAGCCCCCCGCCCTGCAGCCCGGCGCCCCCTGTTGAGCCCCCTGCCCCGCACCCCCCTGTCGAGCCCCCTGCCCCGCTCCCCGCAGCCCAGCGCCCCCTGTCGAGCCCCCCGCCCCGCTCCCCGCAGCCCGGCGCCCCCTAGCGCTGGTGGGGGGGGGGCATGCGACACAAGGCCGGGCTGGGGGGAGGGCTGGGCCCCGCAGCGTCTCCTGGAAGCTGGGTCTTTCTCTGAATGCGGCTGAGGCTCGGGGCACAGGAAGGCGGCTATGAATGGCTGAGGTCAGGCTGCCTTTGCGGGTTTCGAGCCTTCGCTCAGATCCCAGGCTGTGTGCACCTCCCCCCGCCCCCCAGCTAGCTTCTCTCCCTCTCCCGCACAGGGTTTCACCCCACATTCGCCCCCCCCCCCCCCCCCTGCGCCCCAGCGGGCCAGCGCGAGTGGGAAGTAGCAGACACTACTGAAAGGACAGGGCGTCCCCCCACCCTACCCTATGGGGCACTGATGGGGCCCAGGGCTGTGCCAGTGGTTGAGCTGGGGAGAGAACCCAAGAGTCCTGACTCCCCCCGCCCCCACCGCTCTAACCACTAGCCTCGGGAATGTACGGGACAGGCTCCCCCGAACAGGCCCTGATGAAATCTCCCGCTGGGTAGAAAGAGGAACAGAAAGAGGCAGATGGGGACGGTTTGGAAGGCGGCGGGGGAGGATCTGCGAGTGCGGAAGGGGGAAACTGAGGCACCAGGGTTGGTCCCTGGGATTGACGTCAGCATTGACAAGACTGGGCCTAACTCCAGCCCCTCCCGTCTCAGAGTTGGGTAACTAGAAAAGGCTCCCTCGCCCAGCCCTGGGGTCCAGCTGCTTCTGAGGTAGGGCAGGAGGGCTGATGATACCGGCCCCCGCCCCCAATGCAGGGCGATGCAGCCGCCTCTGGGGTGGGGCGGGGCCAGCTGTTTGCTAGTTGCCCAGCAACAAGACACAACAGTTTAGGACAGGAAGTAAAGCAGCCACCCGCGTCCAATTGAAACCACAGGGAGGATTTAGGAAGGGGTCTGGAATTTCCCAACCTGCCACTTGGCCAGGACACGGGGTCACACCCCAGCGCTTACGAAAACGAGTGTAACAGACACCGAGCTGGGCTGGAGCCGAGAGAACCCCCTGAGTGCACAGTGGAGCATTGGGGTCAGCCCCACTGCGCAGGGCGGGTGCTCTCTGCTGAGCCCCCTACCCCGCTCCCCTTCCCCTCTAGGGGGCGCCACCTCTGCTCCAGCCCCAGAGCCTGAGGCCCGGGGCTGAAAGGGTCCCGGCCCTCCACAGGGTGTCCATGTGGGGCAGGGGGAGGCCGGGCGCTGTGGGGCTGGCCCTGCCCAGCGGAGTGGGGCTCCAGGCCCAGAGCCGCCCAGCTGCCCCCCAGCTGGGGTCCTCTGGGCAGCAGGCCCTGCCTAGGGTGTGGATCACAGAGGCCAGGCAGCATCTTGCCCAGGGAAGAGTTACGTGTGGGCCCAGGGCCAAGGCCAGCCTCCGCTCCCTTTCCCAGCACCAGCTGCAGAGCCCGGGAAGCGGGGGGGGGCGCAGGGTTCTCCGAGTTCAGCCCCCAGCGCTGGGAGCCGGCGCATCCTGTCGGCTGACCGCAGCAGGGAAGTGGATCCGGGCGGGGGTGGGGGGAACTGGGATGCTGGGCCAACTCCCCCCCCCCCCCCCCGGCACATACACACGCTGCTCCCCCCACCCCAGGCTTGTCCCCCCATCCTACAGCCCTGCAGGACTCCTGCCTGGAGTCAGGGGTACCAGGCTGAAGGGGGTAATCTGGGAGGGGAGAGAGGTACCAGGCTGGATGGGCACCTGGGTCTGATGGGGGGGGGTAAACAGGGTTGGCTGGGCCTAATGGTCTGATGTGGGGGGTGGGTGGGATATGGGGCTGGATGGACCCATTGGACTTGTCTGTAGCTACTGCTATGTTCTTGGGCTGGGGGGGAGCTGACCCCAGTTTAGCAGTGGGGAAGGGTAGAGGGGGCTGTGGGGTGACCCCATCCCTCCCGCTGAGTCACCCCGACCTGGGGGAAGCTGAGAGTTATGGGCCACACGTGAAAGGGCTCTTCCCCCCTTGTCCCCCCCACTGCCTGAGTCACGGGGGGGCAGCAAGGGGCTCTCGGGACTTCCTCAGCCCTGGTGTCCGGCTTGGCCAGCAAGGGGCCGGGGCTGAGTCAGCCCCCAAGGGGCTGGCCAGACAGGCGGCAGGGGCCAGCCCAGGGACACGCGGCCCCAGAGGGGGTCCCCCCCACATGGGGAGAAGGGAGGGGGGGTCGCTGGCCCCTCCAACCCCTGGGCTGGGCTGAGGCCTGGCAAACTCGGGTCACACACTGGGGGGGGGCACTGAATGGGAGTGCAAGCCAGGGACCCCCCCCCGCCCTGGGGCTGGAGGGCCCCCCCCCTTGCAGGGAACGGGAAGTGTCTTTGTTCCATGTGGGCGGAAGCTCTTGGGAGCTGCCAGACAAAGCAGGAAGCAGCTGCTGCCATGGTGACGGCGCGTGACACCCCTTGCGCCATCACGGGGTGGGGTCTCCCCGCCCCGGACGCCTGGGTCCCCAAGTCGCCGTGGCAGCCCTGGGGCTGGCGGGGGGGTGGTAAATGCATGGATGTGGGGGGCAGGGGGGCTGGGGGGGGCCCTAGGGGGGAGCCCTGGGGGGACCCCCGCCCCGGGAGGCGCGTCAGCCCGGGATTGCGCAGCCCCCGCGGGGGAGGCGCCCCGGCCCCGGGCAGCGAAGGGTTAAGCAACAGGAGTCACTGGGGTTGTTGCCTACGTCACTGCAGGTTCGTGCACCAATCCCAGCCCCGAGGGGGGAGACACCCCCCCCGCTGACACGCACGCACGGAGCCACACGCGGGCACGCGCAGAGCCACAGGCACACACGGGGCCGCGCACGGACATGGACCCACACACCGACACACACACTAACACAGACCCACACATTGACACACGCATTGACACCGACACATACACTGACCCACACACCGACACACCCACTGACATACACACTGATACACACGTTGACACCGACACACACACCGACACGGACCCACACACCGACACACAGACCCACACGCCGCCGACACGGATCCACACCTGACACACACACACACAGAGCCACATGCACTCACAGACATGGATCCTCACTCAGACACACACACCGACACACACGCGGACACAGACCCACACGCTGACACGCAGACACACACGCCGCTGACACAGACTACACCCGACACACACGCAGACCCACATGCACACACAGACATGGATCCTCACGCAGACACACCCACCAACATACACGCTGACACGCAGACCCACACACGAACACACATGCTGACACACAGACACACACGCCACCGACACAGACCACACCCGACACACACACAGACACACATGCACACACAGACATGGATCCTCACGGAGACACACCCACCAACATTCACGCTGACATGCAGACCCACATGTGAACACACACGCCGCCGACACAGACCATACCCGACACGCACTCAGACCCACATGCACACACGGATCCACACACAGATATGGATGCTCTGGCACTCACAGATCCAGACATAGACACAGACGCATATGCAGACCCACACGCTGACACGCAGACCCACATGCCACTGACACAGACCACACCCTTCACACCCGACACACACATCCACACATAGATCAACACACAGACACGGACACTGCACGTGCAGACCCATACGCCAACACACACACCTACTGTAACACAGTACACACTAGCAACACATATACAGGCAGTGCACACACACTGCCACCCGTGTCTGTAATGCAAAGCACACAGGCAACACACCAGCACCTGGCCTGACAACAGACGCACACGTATGCATGGGGCACAACATACACACTCACACACACCAGCCCTGCAGACCCGCATAACACATGCATGCATGCCACTCACCCCCCACCATGCACACACAATGGCAGTGCACACACTGACAACACACCAGCAACACCGCCCCCATGCCAGCAGCACATGTTCCCCCATCCCTCACCATGAGCACAACCCCCCCCCCCCCCCCCCCCCCCCCCATGTCCCCCCCCCCCCCCCCCATGCACACCCCCCCCCCCCCAGCCTGCCCTGGCTCCTGCCCCCCCTCCAGCCACAGCCCCCCTTGGACACGTGTTGTCCCCCCCCCCCC
>NC_048313.1:16763416-16777404 GCF_013100865.1 Trachemys scripta elegans | reverse complement strand
CCCATACAAACCTCTCTGTCTGTCCATCCCCATACAAACCCCTCTGTCTGTCTGTCTGTCCATCCCCATACAAACCCCTATGTCTGTCCGTCCGTCCTCACAGAAACCCCATGTCTGTCTGTCCATCCCCACACAAACCCCGCTATCAGTCTGTCCATCCCCATACAAACCCCTCTATCTGTCCGTCCATCCCCACACAAACCCCATGTCTGTCTGTCCATCCCCACACAAACCCCATGTCTGTCTGTCCATACCCATACAAACCCCTCTGTCTGTCTGTCTGTCCATCCCCACACAAACCCCTATGTCTGTCCGTCCATCCTCACAGAAACCCCTCTGTCTGTCTGTCCAACCCCACACAAACCCCATGTCTGTCTGTCCATCCCCACACAAACCCCTCTGTCTGTCCGTCCATCCCCACACAAACCCCTCTGTCTGTCTGTCCATCCAACTTACAAACCCTTCTGTCTGTCTGACTATCCCCATACAAACCCCTCTGTCTGTCTGTCCATCCCCACACAAACCCCTCTGTCTGTCTGTCCGTCCATCCCCACACAAACCCCTCTGTCTGTCTGTCCGTCCATCCCCACACAAACCCCGTGTCTGTCTGTCTGTCCATCCCCATGCACAGCCCTCTGACTGTCAGTCTGCATACACATCTATCTATCTATCTCAGACACCCCCTCTGTCTCCCCAGTCCCCCCCATTCCTGGCCCTCTCCCGAGGCCCGTGGGGTGTGAGGCCTGCGGAGTTCAGGGAGGCTGGTGCGCCCGTGAGCCCAGAGGATCTGCCCACGCCCGCAGCTCGCCCAGAGGTTGGTCCCGACACATGGGGCAAAGTGCAGCCACTTCCCCGGCCGGGCGTCTCCGCAGCCACCCCCACCCCGATTCCTGCCGCTCAGGAGAGAGGATGCTGGGATACCTGGCTGTGGTCCTGCAGCCCCACCCCTGGGCAAGGGGCAAGGCCAACGGGTCTCCCCACCCCCAGTGTGGTTGTCAGCGTCCCCCTGGGTGTCCTGCTGGCCGCTGGGCTGAGGCCCAGCAAACTCATTCCACATGCAGGCCCTCGGGGGATAAAGAGGGAGCAGGGAGGGTGCAGGGGGATGGAGGGGGGGCTTATGGGGAGCAGGGGACTCATCCCAGAGCAGCAGCCGGGTACAGGGCCCAATCCCCCCAGCCCTCCAGGGCATAAGCAGCTCCCCCTGACTTGGGGAGGGATCACCCCCGCCCCCTGGGTCTGGGAGTTGGTGCTGGGGTCTCAGGCCAGCTAGGCCCTGCTGGGAGGGTGGCTGGCTGCCAGCTGGGCTGGAAATGCCCAGTGGGGGGCAGGGGAGGTGTATGAGTTTCTGTGGGTGCATGCGCCCGCGGGCAGCTACATCCCCCGAATCTGGCCCTGCACTGGGCTGGCGGCCTCCACCCTCCAGTCTCTGAGTCCCCCCCAGATCCCGCCCTGGCCCCACCAGATTTCCCATGTGGGGATCATGTGAGCTGCTGGATACCTGCCTGGTTCTCGCCCCAGCCTGGGCTGTAATTAGAGGCAATTCAAGGTCATTATGGAGCCAGAGCTAATGAGCAGGTAGGAGCCCAGCCGCCCCAACAGCCCCGTCCGGCTCCCTGGCGGCATCACCCGGGCGTTGGCCGCCTGGGGCTCCCGTGACTGCAGCACCCGCTGCTCCGACGCCTGCCAACCTGGCCTCCGCCCCTCAGCACAGACTGGCTGGGCCGGCCCAAGGGAGACCTGCTATACGGAGCGGGGCAGGGGCTCATCAGGGGGTGAGCTCCCCTTGCAGTGCATATCCCCCTGCGGCACTAGGGGGCGCTGTGCAGCGGGGGCGCTCTCCTCTTGCATACCCGCCACTCAGGCACTAGGGGTTCCTCTCCCCTAGCGGTCAATGCTAACCGCCAATGCCCCAGCATGGCACCAGGGGACGCTGTGGAGGTGAACCTGAGGGCCTGACGCTGCAGGTCTTTGAAGCCCATTTTGTAAGTACTGGGGTGTGAACCCCGCTGTCCTGGCCACACGCCAACTGGGCTAATTCCATTCTTCCTGTTCCCTGAAATTCCTGCCCGGGCTTCGAACTGGACCCAGGGTTATTCACTTCCTGTCCTCAACTGTCGCGTGTGGTTGCCACGCTTCTGTCAACAGTTGCTGTGCCCCACCCCAGAGGTGGCTGCCTCTCACTGCTGGGTGATAGGGCCCTGTAGGATGTGAGGTGGCCTCAGCCTAGGGCAGGGGTCGGCAACCTTTCCGAAATGGTGTGCCGAGTCTTCATTTATTCACTCTGATGTAAGGTTTCGCGTGCCAGTCATACATTTGAACGTTTTTAGAAGGTCTCTTTCTACAAGTCTATAATATAGAACTCAACTATTGTGTGTAAAGTAAATAAGGTTTTTAAAATGTTTAAGAAGCTTCATTTAAAATTACATTAAAATGCAGAGCCCCCTGGACCGGTGGCCAGGACCCGGGCAGTGTGAGTGCCACTGAAAATCTGCTCGCGTGCCGCCTTCGGCACCCGTGCCATAGGTTGCCTACCCCTGGCCTAGAGTGACCAGACAGCAAGTGTAAAAAATTGGGACAGGGGGTGGGGGGTAATAGGAGCCTATATAAGAAAAAGCCCCCAAAATGGGGACTGTCCCTATAAAATCAGGACATCTGGGCACCCTACCTCAGCCCTACAGGGATCTGCTCCAGGGCTGAGAGGGGGCCAATCGCATGGGGCTGCTGATTTATCCCTTACCAGGCCCGGTCCATAGCCCACCCTTACAGCCCACCCTGTGCTGAGCCCCACTGCGGTGCGGGGGGAGTGGGGGGGGTGGGAAACGCAGCCTGGAATGGCTAACGCTGCATTGCCTGGGCAGGGAAGGGGAAGCTGGAAGCAGACAGTCGCTGAGTCGCCCGTGAGTCACGGCACCCGATAACACGTTCCGCCCTGGGCCAACGCTCCCCCATGGAGTTTGTTTTCCATCCTGAGAACTGGGGCAGGGGCATATCTAATGCACCAGGTTCCCATTTGGGGGGCTGGAGGTTAGGCCTGAGGGGCGCCGGCAGAGCTGGGAGGAGAGGGCTGCGGGTCGGGAGTGAGGGGCGCCGGCAGAGCTGGGAGGAGAGGGCTGCTGGTCGGGAGTGAGGGGCGCCGGCAGAGCTGGGGTGCGGGGAAGTCCAGGGGTGGGGTAGCAAGCTGGGGTGGGGTCTGACACGGTTTCTGCCTCAGCCAGGCTTTATTTTAATCTGTCCAGAGCCAAAGGGACCCAGCCCAGCCAGGACGGGCCACCTCTCCCTTCCCCCTACACCCCGGCCTGGTGAGCACAGAATCAGGTGGGGGGTGTCAAGGAACGGGACATGGGACCTTTCCCCTCTAGGGGGCACCGGCTCCACACCGGCACCAGATCAGTGGGTCTCAGCTCGGTCCCCTGTGGGACAGAGGCCCCTATGTCACTAAAAATCCCCCAGGCCCAGGGCCATGCAGACCACAGGGACCAAGCCCCCACTTCACCCCAGCTCTGCAGAGCTCCCCCTCCCCCATGCAGGCAGGCAAAGCTGGAGTTCCCTGTACCCCAGGGTGGGGATCCTAATACAGAGACAACCCCCCCACATTCCTGCAAGTGGAGAGGGATGTTACAGGGAAAGTCCCAGCACTGGGATCTGGGCTGGTGTTAGCCAGGGCACTGCTCTGGGGAAGCTCACAGCACCGGGATTGGGCTGGTATTAGCCAGGGCACTGCTGCGGGGAAGCTCCCAGCGGTGGGATCTCGGTTGGTGTTAGCCAGGGCACTGCTGCAGGGAAGCTCACAGCTCTGGGATCTCGGTTGGTCTTAGCCAGGGCACTGCTGTGGGGAAGCTCACAGCCCTGGGATCTCGGTTGCTGTTAGCCAGGGCACTGCTGTGGGGAAGCTCACAGCGCCGGGGAGGGGAGGGCAGGGCTGTAACGGAGAATTGTCTCTACCAGCCGCGGTGGCCCACCCTGGTATGTGAAGGGTTAACGGGGCCCTAACCCGCAGTGACGCGGTCTCCCGTGCTGTGCTGCCCTCTGGCGGCCAGTGCCCAGCACTGCCCGTCTCTGCGCGGAGCTTTGGGCTGCCCAACAGCGCCCCCTGCAGGGCGCCAAGGCTGAGCCCGGCCTCCGTGGGGCCGCAGCTGCCCCCCGCCGCGCTGCGGGGAAAGTGAAGGGGGCGGGGGGTTATAGGGACCCCTGAATGCCCAGGATAAGGGGGGGGGTCTCTCTATCCAGTTGTGAGCTTCCCCGCAGCAGTGCCCTGGCTAACACCAGCCCAGATCCCATTGCTGTGAGCTTCCCCGCAGCAGTGCCCTGGCTAACACCACCTGCTTTTCCCATCTGTCAGTCCTAGCACACAGAATATTTGTAACCCGACCCCATGCGCCTCCCCACCCCACAGCCGCCGCACCCCACTCCCTGCCCCTCTGTCCTTCGCAAACACCCCTGGCACCGGAGAACAGAACACACCCCAGAGGCTGCGAAGGGCCCGTCCCAATCTGGTTCTGATTCATCTGCCGGGGAACTCCTGCAGTTCAGCTTCCCCAAAGCAGCTCCCCGGGGGAAGCCCCCCAACCTGGACCCACCCCTCCAGCTATGCAAATCAGA
Organism: Trachemys scripta elegans; assembly: GCF_013100865.1. NCBI lineage: Eukaryota > Metazoa > Chordata > Testudines > Emydidae > Trachemys > Trachemys scripta. The sequence continues at coordinate 16,772,805 of NC_048313.1, read as the reverse complement.
GGAGGCTGGGGAGTCCCAGGGCTGCCACTTCCCCAAAACCATCAGCCTCTCCTGGGAATCCTCCCCCCAACGACCCCCCTGCGCTAGGCAAGCGTCGCTTGCCCCACCCTGACCCCATGTACTCCCCCCCCCCTTGGTCTCAGCAGACTGTTCGGACCCACTGCTGTGGCTGCAGGCAACGGGGCCTTTGCTCTGTGGCTGGGGCAGCGAATGTCAGAGCAATGCACCCACCTCTGGGGTGATACACAGTTGGGAAAATGGCCTAGGAGTGGGAGCAGTGAGGTAATGGGGCAGTGCTGTGGGGGGCGATGGGGGGTGCAGTGGGGCACAATGTGGGGATACCCCTCTGGGAGGAGCTCCCTCAGCTGTGTCCCTCTCCCCTCACCCCCCCCCCCATGGCTGATGGCAGGGCGCTGCCATGGGGCGAACAGTGCACCAGAACCACAGCTCCCCCCCCCCCCCCCCCCCCCCCCCCGGAAACTGGGCCGTTTTTGCGGGCCCAAAGGGGGGGCAGGAAGGGGATGGGTGCTGGGGGCCTCCAGAGAAGCAGCCCCCCCCCTTGTGTCACTCTATTCTCCCCACAGCACAAGCCTCTTTTTGGCCTCCCCATTCCTGCCCTCTGCTGTCTGGGGCAGTTTGCAAGGCACCTGGCGCCCCCTGGTGCTGCAATGGGCCCACAGCCCCCTGCACCAACAGGCTGTGAAGTGTCCACCCCCCTTCCGTCCCCCAGCCCCGTGCTTGGGCTGCAAACTCCGCAAGGCAGCATGAGACCCTTGGGGGTTTGTCTACACCTCACACTAAACCCGGGCTCTGACTCAGGTTCTGTCCACACACAAGTCAGCCCACGAGGAGTCATCGAGCGCTCGGACCCTGGTCCTAGGACCCTGCTGGGGGGGGGTGAGTCTCAGAGCAAGCCCGGTTGTTACGCAGTGTGGATGCAGGTCAAGCCGCAGACCCAAGCCAGGCTGCGGAGCGCAGTGCGGACGTGTCAGCGCGACTGTGAGATCCAGGGCCAGCAATTGGAAACCCAGGTTTACAATGCGGTGTGGACACACCCTTAGGGGCTGGGTGTGTCAGTGGGGGGTATGGTCTGGGGGGACGACAACAACAACCCAAATGCTGCCTCTAACACTCAATCCTGGGTAAGAGATTCTTTGGATTCTGAAAAGGTGGGATAGATAGATAGATAGATAGATAGATAGATAGATAGATAGATAGATAGATAGATAGATAGAGGGGGTGGTTAGGGATAGATAGATAGATAGATAGATAGATAGATAGAGGGGGTGGTTAGGGATAGATAGATAGATAGATAGATAGATAGATAGATAGATAGATAGATAGATAGGGTATGTAGGGCTCCATGTCTAGTTGGCAGCCAGTTTCAAGCTGAGTGCCCCAAGAGTCGGTCCTGGGGCCGGTTTGTTCAATATCTTTATTAATGATCTGGAGGATGGAGTGGACTGCACTCTCAGCAAGTTTGCAGATGACACTAAACTGGGAGGAGTGGTACATACGCTGGAGGGTAGGGATAGGATACAGAGGAAACTAGAAATTAGAGGATTGGGCCAAAAGAAATCTGATGAGGTTCAACAAGGACAAGTGCAGAGTCTTGCACTTAGGGTGGAAGAATCCCATGCACTGCTGCAGACGAGGAACCGAATGGCTAGGCAGCAGTTCTGCAGAAAAGTACCAAGGGGTTACAGTGGACAAGAAACTGGATATGAATCAGCAGTGTCATTTTGTTGCCAAGAAGGCTAACGGCATTTTGGGCTGTATAAGTAGGGGCATTGCCAGCAGATCGAGGGACGTGATCATTCCCCTCTATTTGGCATTGGTGAGGCCACACTAACCTAATTGCCTTCTATGAGGAGATAACTGGCTCTGTGGATGAGGGGAAAGCAGTGGATGTGTTATTCCTTGACTTTAGCAAAGCTTTTGATACGGTCTCCCACAGTATTCTTGCCGCCAAGTTAAAGAAGTGTGGGCTGGATGCAGGACTGGCTCCAGGGTTTTTGCTGCCCCAAGCGGCGGGGGGGGGGGGGAAGCCGCGATCGCGATCGGTGGCACTCCAGCAGCAGCTCCACCGCGCCTCTTTCTTCTTTGGCGGGAATTCGGCGGCAGGTGCTTCTCTCCGAGAGGGTCCCACTGCTGAATTGCCACCAAACAGCCCGACGTGCTGCCCCTTTCCCTTGGCCGCCCCAAGCACCTGCTTGCTGGGCTGGTGTCTGGAGCCGGCCCTGGCTGGATGAATGGACTATAAGGTGGATAGAAAGCTGGCTAGATTGTCGGGCTCAACGGGTAGTGATCAATGGCTCCATGTCTAGTTGGCAGCTGGTTTCAAGCGGAGTGCCCCAAGGGTCAGTCCTGGGGCCGGTTTTGTTCAATATCTTAATTAATGATCTGAAGGATGGCGTGGACTGCACTCTCAGCAAGTTTGCAGATGACAGTAAACTGGGAGGAGTGGTAGACACGCTGGAGGGTAGGGATCGGATACAGAGAGACCTAGACAAATTAGAGGATTGGGCCAAAAGAAATCTGATGAGGTTCAACAAGGACAAGTGCAGAGTCCTGCACTTAGGACGGAAGAATCCCATGCACTGCTACAGACTAGGGACCGAGTGGCTAGGCAGCAGTTCTGCAGAAAAGGACCTAGGGGTTACAGTGGACGAGAAGCTGGATATGAGTCAGCAGTGTGCTCTTGTTGCCAAGAAGGCTAACGGCATGTTGGGCTGTATAAATAGGGGCATTGCCAGCAGATCGAAGGACGTGATCATTCCCCTCCATTCAGCATTGGTGAGGCCTCATCTGGAGTACTGTGTCCAGTTTTGGGCCCCACACTACAAGAAGGATGTGGAAAAATTGGAAAGTCCAGCGGAGGGCAACAAAAATGATTAGGGGTCTGGAGCACATGACTTATGAGGAGAGGCTGAGGGAACTGGGCTTGTTTAGTCTGCAGAAGAGAAGAATGAGGGGGGATTTGATAGCAGCCTTCAACTACCTGGAGGGGGGTTCCAAAGAGGATGGATCTAGACTGTTCTCAGTGGTGGCAGATGACAGAACAAGGAGTAATGGTCTCAAGTTGCAGTGGGGGAGGTTTAGGTTGGATATTAGGAAACACTATTTCACTAGGAGGGTGGTGAAGCACTGGAATGGGTTACCTAGGGAGGTGGTGGAGTCTCCTTCCTTAGAGGTTTTTAAGGCCCGGCTTGACAAAGCCCTGGCTGGGATGATTTAGTTGGGGATCGGTCCTGCGTTGAGCAGGGGGTTGGACTAGATACCTCCTGAGGTCCCTTCCAGCCCTGAGATTCTGTGATTCTATGATAAATAATCCCTTCTAATATCCAGCAAAGAGACCATAGAGAACAACCCTCCACGTCCCTAGAACGTCCTTTCGCCATAGAGACTCCCAGCCCAGCGCTACGCTAGAGCGCCGCCTGCCCGGGCTAAAGATGTCGGCTGTGGGCGGAGGGGACGACGTGTGCCAGGCGCGGTCGCTCTAGGCGGGAAGGGTCCCGGTGTCTATGGTGCTGGCGGACCGAGGCGCTCGGCGGCCGGATCGTGCCTGGCCCCGGGGGGCGGCCGGAGCCATGAGCGTGGACAAGGCGGAGCTGTGCGGCTCCCTGCTCACCTGGGTGAGGGGGGGCTGCCCCTGGAGGGTGTTGGTCCCAGGCTGGGGGGGGGGGCTGGGCGGGGGGGGGGGGGGGGGGTTGGCCCCAGGCCGGGGGGGGGGGGGGGTAAGAGCTGGGAATGGGGGGGCTAACCCTGGGCAGTTCCACCCCCCATTCCCCCCTTTTCCCCTGCCCTGGGTGCTGTGGGTCTGTACTGGCTGGGTCTCCTCCAGCTCTCTGCTATGGGCAATGCCCCCCAAGCAGGCCCCCTCTTGTGCACAGGTTATACTCCTGCCCCCCCCCATCCACCCTGCCCCTCTGAGTGTCACAGCCAAGTTCCAGTCCTGTGGGGTGCCCCTGCCCGTGTAGGGTGAGGGGGGAGTCTGTATGCTCAAACCCCCCCCCCCCCAATCCCTCCAGACCCACACATCCCATTCCTCCCTTCAAGCCCTACTGTACCACGCCCACAACCTGAGCGGCTGTGTTACATCAGGCCCTGTTACAGTGCTCCAGACCCATCAGTTTCCCCCCATGCCCTCTGTGCCCCTCTCCCCCCAGCACCCTGGGGCACCGCCTGCTGATGTTCACAGCCTCGTGTGCACCTCGCTGGAGCAGGAGGTGCGAAGGGAGTGCTGACCCAAGCAGGGACTGCCCCCCACCGTGTGACTCCGTCTCGCCCCCAGGTCGACGGGGCATTTTCTGGAGCGCAGGGCAGCGACTGGCTCGTCCGGGGATTGCTACCCGGGGAGCGCAGCGGGCTAGGAAGCTCTGTTGGGGCAGATAGGGGAGGGGTTATGGGGTGGGATGGGGTGAACAGGCCGAGAGGTCTGGCTGAAAACAGCCCAAGGCCCCAACAACTGATCCCTCCCGTCCCACCCCCAGCGGGCGGAACAGGGAACTCAGCACAGGTCTGCAGGAAGCCACGGACCCTGGTGCTGTGAGCTTCCCTCCCGCAGCGGTGCCCTGGCTAATACCTCTGGTGGCACGACAAGCAGGATGACTTGTACCAGAGAGAAATGGGGGTGGGGGACAAGGCGGCCCAGCCTGACCATGATTACGCCGTTCCCGTGTCTCTGCCCAGCCGTGCCAGGGCGGATCAGGGAGCTGGGAGATCAAAGCTGCCCCAGTCAAGTCCTGTGTTTTGGGAAAACCCGGCCAGACCTGCTGGGGCGCTGGGAGATCCGGCCACGGGGACTCTGCCGCCTGGGGCTTGTGTGTTCTGCGCTTCTCCCCCACCTTGGAGTCACGGATCCAGGGGTCAGGGCAGTACTTTTAAACGGTCCCTTGGCGCACCCCTGTCAGTGGGCCAGGCCCCCAAGGGTCCCACGCTTCCTTCAGGGCATGCCACGGGGCCTGGGCTGCAACCCTCCTGCTTCGCCCCCTTATCTGCCTCCTGCAGACCTGTGCCGAGTTCACACGCTCCACCTGCCAGTTCGGCCGTCTTACGGGGTCCTCCTCTGAGCTGGGGCGGCTCCAGCCAGACCCTTCCCAACCCCCTGGTACCGTCCCGGGCAGTTACACAGCACCAGTGCCTCCAGCTCTGCCCTGGGAGCAGGCTTTTAACGCCCCTCCCCGGTAGCAGTCCCCGGGCGAGCCAGTCAATGCCCTGCACCTCAGTCATAAACCACTGCAGAAACGTCCTGTCGATGGTTAGCTCCTCGGCGCGGGGTGGGGTCTGCTCCTGGCGGTGTGCTAGGAGCTGTACGCATCACGATCTGATCTCGGCCGCCGTAATAACCCCGTTAACTAATGACCGCACCGCAGTAGCAGGGCAGTTAATATGCCTGGGGCTGGGGGGAGTCTGGCTGTAGTGCTGGGTTGGGGAATGGGGTATGGCTCAGGGGATGGGGAGTATGGGGCCTGTGCCCTCTAGGCTCTGATCCGGCCCCAGGGCAAGGGGGCTGGCTCAGGGGGTCTGGAATGGGACACGGGGCCGTCCCCCTCCGGGGCATTGATTCTGAACTGTTGGGGGTGGGGAGACGACAGAAAATCACTCCAGCCGATGACCGCTCAGTGGCCCCTCTATGAAACGAGTTGTTGGGTCTCAGCCTATCTCCAGGTGGGACAGGAACGCATGCTGAGAACCCCCCAGCGTGGCTGAAGTTCATGAGGGCAGGAGCTGCATAGGCCATGGTTGTGAGGCCGTGGGGGCACCAGAGACCTATAACTGCCCCTGGGCTGGAGGAGGGAGAGTGGGGGGGTCCTCTGGGGACGGGCTGGGGTGTGGGGGCAGGGGCGAGGGGGAGCCTGCAAAGGACTGTTAGATTATCTAGTCTGGACCCCTGGAGATCACAGGAGCCCTGATGCTGCCTGGTTAAGTCTGTAGCCAGCCAGCCGGGGAGGGGCTGTTGCTGCTTGGGGCGAAGGGGGTGTTTTCTACCCCTTTCCGAAGTGGCAGGGAATGAAGGGGCCCTGCCCCCATTTGCCCTGTGGCTTTGTAGCCTGATCTGCCCCTTGGGCCCCTGCTTGGCAGTGGGGCTGGCTGGGAGCTCCTGCCTCGGGGGGGGGAGGGGGGGAGATGGACACTGGAAGTTAGATCCCTCCAGCACCACCCCAAAGCGGGAGGGGGGGGTCTCAGGGAAGCATCTGGAACAGGTGGCTAGAAACTGAAGCCAGGTCCCAGGCCGGAGTGGGGTCTCTCTAGGGGGCTGGGGGTAGGTTTAAGGGGGAACCTGCCACATGCAGAGGGAGGCAGGCGCTGGCTGGATTGAGTGTCCTGTCGCCGCCCGGATGGGAAATCCTACTCGGGTGCTGGGGGAGCGGCTGGTTCCTTCTTGGTTTGGGGTGCCGGATTTCTGGGGGGCAGGGGGCGGATGGAGGGGAGGATTACAGCCCCTGGATTAGTGTGGGAGGGTGTCTGGTCCCATCCCTCGGCCCAGCGTGATCTGGGGAAGGCTGTAACTCTGGGATCCTCCTTGCCTGTCTTGTGCAGTGTGCTGGAGAGGGTGGGTCTGTGCCCCCGCGGCCGGGAAGGCCGGTTCTGGGGGGTGGGATGTGGGCACGACCGGCCCGCGGGGAGGGTGAACGACTAGGATCTGGATTCGTCTCTGGGTGACACCTGAGCTGGGCTATGGGGCCTTTACCCTCTAGGGGGCACTGGCTCTGAACCTGCCCGAGGGCGGGGGTGCTGGCTGGCTGCCCTGGGGGTGGGGAAGTTCCTTGTGTCTCCCTCCAGCTTCTGCTGGGGTTGGACGTCCCGAACTGTCAGCCCCATAGACTGCCCCTGCTCTGGAGTGTTCCCCGGTGGGAGGGAGGGATGGTGACAAGCTGGCTCTGGCAGTATGAATCCAGAGGTCCCAGGTTTGATCCTCTGTGCCGGCCGCTCGCCTGGCGTGCGGGGTTACCCCTGCTGGGTCTCTGGGCGGCTTTTCCTGTCCCCCCCCCCCAAATCTCATTCGCTCCCTGCCTCACTGAGCCGCCTCTGTGTCCCCTCCCCAGCTGCAGACCTTCGGCGTCCCGTCTCCGTGCCATACCTACCAGGATCTGACCAGCGGGGTCCCCATTGCCCAGGTCCTGCACAGGATGTAAGTACCGGCTTGCAGCCCCCAGAGATGGGAGGCGTCTAAAGCTAGAGTGGGTGGCAGGGCTGACGGGGGGGTGTGGGGGTGTGGTGGGGGGGTGCTTGACTGGGGCTCATCCCTCTCTGACCAGCCCCGGAGGCGACTGGGCTTGGCTCTCTGGTGCTTTGGGCTCCCGGGAGAGGGAGGGGGCGAGGATTTCGGAGCAAGGGGCCTGTCGGGAGGACAGTGGAGCTGATGCCCATGTCCGCCCCCCCCCCCCCCCCTTGACCCCGCAAGATTCCAGATCCCCGCCCTGGGCGTGGGCGGCCAGCAGGGAAACTGAATCCTGCCCCGAGGTGGCAGCTGCTCCAGTCGGGCCAGGAATTCCTCCCCCCCCCATTCCATGCCCCCCCCAATTCCGCCCTGCCCTGCCCCTTCCTCCCTTTCAGAGACTCCTCTTGGTTCAACGAGGCCTGGCTGCTGCGGATCAAAGATGACACCAGCGACAACTGGAGGCTCAAGGTAACCGGCTCCCTTAAAATGGGGAGGGGGGGGGGAGTTTTAAACTATCCCTTCACCCCCCCACACACCCAATTGCGAAGGCCCGAGGGGCTGGGTGTGGACAGTCCCAGTCTGTTCACATTCCCCCAGGACTGTAGGATCTGGGGGGCAGGAAGTTGCCCTGGGGTGGGGGAGCTGAAGCCCCTCCCCACTCTGCAACTTCCCAGCTGGCTGGTCCCATCTTCTTTGGGGGCTTGGCTGCCCCCCACCCTGCTTACGAGCCAGCCGTGGTGCCCTCCCCAGGCCGAGCGCCGGTGTGCTCTGGCAGCCGCCGGAGCAGGGTGGTGGGTTCTCAGCACTGCCCCCAGCGAGATCCCAGCCGGGGGATGGGGGCGGGGGGGTCCTGTCTGGATCCGGCGCGGGCGGCACTAGAACCCTGCAACGCTCTCTTCCAGGTGAGCAACCTGAAAAAGATCCTACAGAGTGTGCTGGAGTACTGCCAAGATGTGAGTGTCCCCCTCTCCGGAGAGGGAAGGGGGGGCGGCTATTAGGTGTCCTACGGTAGCACCTACAGGGCCCCAGCTGAGATCAGCCCCCTGCCCTGCAGAGCTCGTGGTCTAGAGTCCCACAGGACGGGAGGGGAAACTGAGGCACACAGGGACAGCGACTTGCCCAAGGTCCATGGCAGAGCCGGGACTAGAACCCAGGTGTCCTGATTCCTAGCCCATGCCCCGTGCACTAGACCACACTGCCCTTTCTGAGGGAGTGGGGGGGAGACGGCCCCATTCCAACGACCCCTGGATGGTGCCCTCACTCTCCCTGGATGTTACCCCAATAGGCCTGGGCCAGGGGGGCTCTGGTAGGTCAGCCTGGAAGCCACAGTCCGGTGGGTCTGTGCCCTGACCCCCTTGGGCGCCAGCTCGAGCAGGTAGGGAGGAGGGGCAGGGGGTGTCTGTGGTGGGGGGGGCAGGGGGTGTCTCTGGGCCCCCCCGCCTCTCCAGACTCCTCCATCTCTCCCCCAGGTCTTGGGTCACCAGATCTCAGAGCGCCACCTGCCCGACGTCAACCTGATCGGGGAGTTCTCGGACACCTCGGAGCTGGGCAAACTGCTGCAGCTGGTGCTGGGGTGTGCCATCAGCTGTGAGAAGAAGCAAGGTGTGAGACTGGGGGGCGGGGGGGCTTGGCTCGGCTCGGGGCGGGGGAGAGGCAGGTGGTTCCTCCCTGCCCGGGGGGGTGTCTCTCCATGTGCTCTGTTGCATGTGATTTTTGGAAGGTGGCATTCTGGGGTCCCCAAAAAGCGTGGCTAGTGCAGGGGAGGGGATCGAATCCCAGCTCCTCCCCCCTCCCCCCAAAAAAATCCTTCCGCCCCACAGCACAGGGATCCTTCTGTGGAATTACCCTGGGGGCTCCTGCTCTGTGCCTCCTGCCCTCAGCCCCACGGCGCCTGGCACAGAGGGCTCTGATGTGGGCGTGTGGGTTGGGTGCCCATGCTGCGTGGGTGGGGGGCTGGCATCCGCACCCCCGAGATGGGGTTTGGCCCCCGGGCTGTGCGGGGGGAGGGGGGTTCATGCTGAAGGGGGGGCAGGTGGAAGAGGGGCAGGGACTCAGCGGCTGTCCTCCCTCCGTCCCAGAGCACGTCCAGCAGATCATGACCTTGGAGGAGTCCGTCCAGCACGTGGTTATGGCGGCCATTCAGGAGGTGAGCTGGGGCCGGCTGGGTGGGGGGAGGAGGGGCACAGTGGGCTCTCTCACCCCCCCCCCCCCCCCCCCCCCCCCC
>NC_048313.1:16737483-16763316 GCF_013100865.1 Trachemys scripta elegans | reverse complement strand
GGGGGGGGGGGGGGGGGGCAGGGGGGGCCCCCCCCCCCCCCCCCCCCTCCCAGTGCAAACCAGCACCGTGGAGCCGCCGCCTGGCTCTGTGCTGGCCCATCAGTCAGCCGCTTCCTGAACATCCGTAACCTTTTCTCTCCTGCAGCTGATGACCAAGGACCCACTGGACACGTTGGCCTCCGAGACATACGGCAACTTCGATAGCCAGGTACCGTGCCTCAGTTTCCCCACCTGTAAAAGAAGGGAGAATTCCGGGGCTGTGGCCGTGACTTGCCAGGAGTGGGGGTGTGGAGCGTCTCTGGCTGCCGGGCTCCTGATCCCCCGCAGGGTGGGAGAGGTGCTGGGCTGGGATCTGTCTGTGTGATTCCCCCTTCTCTGACGTGGCCCCTCTGTCCTGCAGTCCCGGAAGTACTATTTCCTCAGCGAGGACCTGGAGGAACCGGATGACATGCGGCAGCGTTGCCAGGAACTGGAGCAGCAGGTGGGCTCCTCGCCGGCCTGGCTCTGGGCTGGGGGGTGACTAGCCGGCTTCCAAAGGACCCCAGGCAACGCTGGCTGTCTCGGCCCAGCCCACAGCTGCTCTCTTGGCTCCAGAGCCTTGAGTCTCCAGCTCAAGCCATAGAGGCTCCGGGCGTCCCCGGTTCCATCCCTGCTGCAGCAGCTGTCGTGTGGGTCCGAGGAACCCGCCCACCCCCCAATGGTCCCGTCTGTGCTCTCTGGGTGTCTCCTCCCCGGCTGGCTTGTGGTTGCAGTGTGTCTGCTCCGGGGCTGCGTGGTGTGTGGGCCTCTGCATCTTCCACCCCCTCCCCCAGTGGTGTAGCTCTGCTGCTGGATATGTTTTGGGAGGGGTGGGGCGGGTTATCAGTCTGGCGAGGGATTCAGTCAGGATCCCTGCCTTCTCTGTACGGCTGGGGTCCTGTTGTGTTTGGTGCTGTACGTGCATTGAGCAGCTATCCCTGCTCAATCTACGTAGCTGAGCAAAGGGTGGGGGGAACGGAAGGACTGTTCCCCCTGCTTCGGAGGGGGGAAACTGAGGTAGAGATGAAGTGACTCCAATAGGGAGGCGGTAGCAGAGCCAGGAATCGAACCCAGGCCTTCTGGGGGGGTGCCCTCAGCACAGATTGCCCGGCTGGGTCCTGTTGTTTGGCTCTGCCGCTGAGCGGCCGTGCAACCCTGGCCATCTCCCTGCCCCTCGGGGGTCCAACATGGCTACCCCAGAGCCAGGCGAGGCGTAGCAAGTGGCTGGAGAGACCCGGTATTAGCAGCAATACGGCAGTCGGGCTCCTGTTTACCTCCAGCCCCTAATGTGAGAACAGATCCACAGTGATATGAAGGCAGCAAACTGAACGGGGGGGTGGAGAAGGAAACCCAGCTCTGTGCTGTGTATGCCTCCTGCAGCAAGGAGTTCCCCAGGTAGCTGAACCTCTGTAGCCATCCTAGCGATTCCTCAGCTGTGTGTGCGCATGGAGGGGGTGGGAAGAGTCGGGCTCCTGGGTGGCTCTAAAGCCCCTGACACTGACCAGGTGGAGATGCGACACCAAGATAGATGGGGGAATCCTCGCTCCCCGGTTGCAGGGGGTCAGGGTGGGTTTCCGCTTCGGATGTTCATGTAGCAAGAGCCCCCCCCGCCCCACCTTGCGGTGCGAAGCACAGTGGTCCCCCAACCGCCCGCTCTCCATAAACCGCCCCCTTTGCTCCCGTAAGGTGCTAACGTATCCCCGGAGACGCGGTTCCCCTGCGGGAAGGTGAGTTCGCCGTTCGCCCCCACCCCCTCTCTCCCCCTGCGATAACAGAGCTACTGACAAAGCTGTGCCGCCCGTCGCGTTCGTTTCTCTGCATGAGCATGTGTGTCACAGAACTGATAAATGCCAGCTGCTTAACACGGCCCTGGCACGGCTCACTTACCTACTCACGTTCTCACAGAGCTCCTGATCGGATCTCTGTTCTCCAGACTGTCTGCCCCTCTCCGCAAAGCCTGGGGGACTCCCTGGGGGGTCGGCGTCTCTACAAGCGTATTGCTGAATTATGGGGGTTCCAAGGAAGGGGACTGGAATTATCTGAGGCCTGGGAAAACTCTCTGTGGAAAGAGCGGGCTGCTCCTCAGTGATGAGCTGCAGTAAGAGGGGGCCGTGATAAATCAAATCTAAAACGACTGGGGTAGAGTAGTGAGGTGGAGAGCATCTGTTCTCCCTTCTCCAGCAGCACCAGAGGGATGGGATGCTCTGGTTTGAATTGATGGCTTTCCAGTTTCGCAGATCAACAGAAAGATGCTCTTTCCCAGTCGTCGGCCTGTGGAACTCACTGCCACATGACGGCGTTGAGGCCCCGAGTTATTCAGAAGAGGGGACTGGATGCTTGCGTGTCTAACAAGGGTAGCCAGAGTTAGACCGGCTAGTGCCACTGCTCCCTAGCTGTGGAGGACATCCAGTATCTGGGTTCACCTACTCAAGGCGTGTACCAGGCAGCCTGCCACGTCCTCTGCCCTGGGCTTGATCCCCTGGAGAGCGGTGACCCTGCCCTGAAAGGGTGGGAGTGCCTTGATTTTGTATCCCCATCCATTCTTTTCACAAAGGGGTACAGCCCACCCCGACGCCTAGAGTCAAAGACCTAACTCAGATGCCAGGCTTAGGGGAGCTCTGACCCCCTTGGGGGAGCCGGTAACGGGTAACCTTATCCCCCCCCAGAGTCTACTCCTGTGGGTGGGAGGCTGTGGTGGAAGTGTGGCCATAGACAGCCTGAATCCAGGATACCAGGAAGTGCGGGGGGGGGGCACGCAGCCGAGTCCCGAGCCATCCCTCCGCGCTGGCAGGTATGACGCTCCTGGGTGCATCGGAGTGGGTCCGAGGGCCCCACTGTGGAGTGGAAGCTGCCTGGAGTTCACCAATTCTGCATTGCAAAGGCCCAGTCTGAGCACAGGGCTGGGAGCCAGGACTCCTGGGTTCCCTCCCCAGCTCTGACTGGTCTCGGAGGAGCCCTGTGTGTAGCCCCACTCACGCTAGTGCACCGAGCATGGGGTGGGCGGAAGCAGCTGGCTCCGGGACACACCGAATCCAAAGGTCAGTGTGCTGAGGGGGTCGAGGGGTATCTCCTGGTCCCCAGCGCCCGGGGGTTCTGACGCCCTCTCCCGGCCCGCAGATCTCCGTGCTGGTGGAAGAGAAGAACACCCTGACCCTGGAGAACAAGACCCTGAAGGAGCAGAAGAACCGGCTGGAGTCAGATACGGGCAGCAAGAGGCTGCTCCTGTTACAGGCTCAGATCACGCAGCTGCAGGAGGAGACCTTCAGGTGGGGGTGGAGGGGAGTGGGGCCTAGGGGTTAGAGCTGGGGAGCCAGGACTCCTGGGTTCGGTTCCCGGCTCGGAGGGGGAGTGGGGCCGAGGGGTTAGAGCTGGGGAGCCAGGACTCCTGGGTTCTGTTCCCAGCTCGGGGAGGGGGAGTGGGGCCTAGGAGTTAGAGCTGGGAGCCAGGACTCCTGGGTTCGGTTCCCGGCTCGGGGAGGGGGAGTGGGGCCTAGGGGTTAGAGCTGGGGAGCCAGGACTCCTGGGTTCGGTTCCCGGCTCGGGGAGGGGGAGTGGGGCCTAGGGGTTAGAGCTGGGGAGCTAAGTTTGGCGTCTCACCTGGGGCTGCCCACCCTGTGCAGGCTGGAGAGCGGGAAGGAGGACTTCCGCACGCGCTGCGAGGAGCTGGAGAGGGAGGTGCAGGAGCTGCAGCATCGGAACGAGGAGCTGAGCAGTCTGGCCGAGGAGGCCCAGGCCCTGAAGGATGAGATGGACGTACTGAGGTGAGAGCCCTGGTCTGATGGGATTCCCACCCCCACACCTGCCCAGCAGATGGGTAACCAGAGCACCCTAAGATGGGGTGGGGGGTAACCCTCATGCCCCAGGGCAAGGGTCAGGCAGGAAGTCTCCCCCGGCGAGATTCTGACGCAATCGCACTGGTTAAGGGCATGTTGTTCTCTTCTCTTCTCCTACTCCCTGTGTGTGCACAGAGCACTCCACGTTGAGGATAAGAGCCTACTACTGCTAGCTACCGGAGGAACTCCTCTAACTCCGGTGGGAGCAGCTGGGTTTCTGGTGCCAGGGAGTCTTGGTTGGATTCCCCGCTCACCAGATGGGGATAGAGGCACGGCTGGCCCACTGAGCAAGGCAAGACTGTGCCCTCGGGTTGGGTTTGCTGGCCTTGGGCCCAGCAGCTGTTCAAACCACCCACGCTCTGGGTGTCCCTAAATCTCTGGGACAGGGGACAGAGCACCTGAGAATCGCTCTGCTCTCTTAGTTCCCTCTAAAGCGTCTGGCGCCGACCGTTGTCGGGAGACAGGCTACCGGGCTAGATGGGCCGTTGGTCTGACCCAGCGTGGCCCTTCTCCCTGGAGTGGAGAGCGTGTCGGGGTCCTTCCAGGACTCCTGGCTCTGGGGGAGGGGGGTTGAGGTCCAGTGGGTTACAGTGGGGGGCTGAGCTGGGAGCCAGGGCGCAGCGGATTCTTCCCCTGGCCCACTCCCAATAACCCGGTGATCTGCGGCAGCCACAGAGGGGCTAGAACTTGCATGTACACTGCATGCCGGGCCCCCAGCTAACGGCCGACCTCCTCCCGCCCCTGGCAGGCACTCCTCGGACAAGGTGGGCAAGCTGGAGGCCGCGGTGGACGCCTACAAGAAGAAGCTGGAGGACCTGGGCGACCTGCGGCGGCAGGTGCGGCTGCTGGAGGAGCGGAACACGGTCTACATGCAGCGCACCTGCGAGCTGGAGGAGGAGCTGCGCAAAGCCAACGCCGTCCGCTCCCAGCTGGAGACCCACAAGAGACAGGTGGGCGGTGCGGCTGGGGCCCCCTGGGCGGAGTGGGGGGGCCTGGCGTCTCCAGTAGAGGTTCTCCCCTTCCCCACTTCTCTGCGGGGTGCGAGGGGGTTTCCCTCATCTGCTGGCGTCCCATCTGGGGGGCACCTTGGTCTGCACCCGGGAGCAGCGGCCGCATCGAACCCCGTCCCTGTCGCCCCACAGGTGCGCGAGCTGCACAGCAAACACTCGGAGGAGGCCTTGAAGGCCGAGAAGTGGCAGTTTGAGTTCAGGAACCTGAAGGAGAAGTTCGAGGCGCTGGTGAAGGAGAAGGAAGTGAGGCAGGATCTAGTGGCTAAAGGGGGAGACTGGGGGCGGGGGGGCTGGGAGTTGGAATTCCCGGGTATCCCCAGCTCCGGGAGGGGAGTGGCACATAGCGGTTAGAGCCGACCGCCCGGGCAGGGCGAGCCCCAGGTTTGGGAGCGAGGCGAGCCCCAGGTTTGGGAGCGAGGCGATCCTGCTCTCCGCCTGGGTGAAGGGTTCTGCTGACCCCCACCTGCTCCCCCCCGCAGCGCCTGATTGAGGAGCGGCACTCCCTCCGCGAGGCCAACGAGGAGCTGAGATGCGCCCAAGTGCAGCAGACGTGCCTGAGCCAAGCAGGTGGGTGCAGCCATGTTGGAATAGGAACCATTTGGGGCTGTGGGGGGGGGGGGGGTGGGGGCGGGAGTAGCAGCTGCATCTCCTGCTGCAATTGCCCCTTTCCTGCCTGGCCTGAAGCAGGGAGAGGACAGACTTCAGCGCTGAAACGTAACGACGGTTCGCGCCAACACCTTAACAAGATGTCAGTTCGCGCCTCTCGGATTTGGTTCAGGCTCTCAGCAGGTTCAGGCAGCCATCCCTGCACTGGGGCGTCTTCAGGCTTCCCTTGAAGCCATAAGTGCTGGGAAGTCGCCTCTGTTTGGCGGGGGGGGCCTCAGACTTTTGGGGATCTGACTCGTGCCACCCAGGGTCTGACTTTTCCGAGGTGCTGAGCGCCCACAACCGCGTGATGCTTAAAAAGCTGTAAAACCTCTTGCTCTAACTGCAGCTCAAACCAAACCCGCTGTCCCAGGGACTCGCTGTAATTCACAGCCCTTACAAACAGGCCCAGAGCTGGAGACGCAGCTACCAGCACCGGGCTGGTCTAGCCTCAGGCAATTCGCTGAGATCAGGAATAAAGCCAAGGACAGTCACAGCCTTGATTAGAAGCTGCGTTTCCAGGTGACTCAGCTCCACACCCTAGGCCAGGAATCTGCACCACCAACAAGCCGAGAACCTCCTGGTTTTTTTTTTTTTTTTTTTTTTTTTCTTCCTCCTTGACTACAAGCTGCATTGTCAGCCATAATCTCACAGCAGCTTATCAGCTGATGGAAGGCGAGCGGTAACCAGCAGGGCACGTCCACCTCCATTCGCCTTAGCACGGCCTGTTCCCACTGGGAACGTTCCAACTGCCGTCCCCTCAGCTGGGTGTGAGGGCCTGGAGAATGGAATTCGATCCGGCTCCTTGTTGGAAGTGCCTGTTGTGGGGCTGGTCACCATTTTTTAGTCACTTTTTTTTTTTTTGTGGAGAAGGGGAGTTTGGGCGGACATGCACCTGCTTTCCGTGGGAAAATTGTGTATTTCAGTCAAGAGGCGGATTGGCTGTGCCACCGCCATGGTGCCTTGTGGGAGTTGAAGTTTGGTTTCCTCATATCCTCTATGGGCCGAGCTCCTTGGTGGCACTACATTTCCCATGATGCACCCACCTGCCCTCTCCGTGAGGCGAGATCAAGGTGCATCATGGGAGAGTGGGCCAGCTGTGGAACCTGGCCCAGAGAGAAGAATGAAGACCTGAGGGATAGTTCTGTTTCCTTATTTTCCTCCATGGGCTGGGCTCCCCAGGCAGCCTACTTCTCCCATGATGCACCACAGTCTCACCTCATGGGGGCAGGTGGGGGACATGCAGTCCCATCAGGGAGCCTGGCCCGAATGGTAGAACAAGACACCTGAACTACAACTCCCATGAGGCATTGCAGTGGCACTTCTCAATCTGAAATATTTTGGCCAAAACCCCTCAAATCTTTAATCTATTTTAGTTGAAACTCTCCCCCCCCCCCCCCTCGCCCCCCTCCATTTTCTGACCAACTCTAATTCATTGGTTATTTTTTAACTGATGCAGAATCTGTGGAACTCATTGCCACAAGATATTGAATCCAAGAACTTGGGTAGTGTGGGGAAGAGTGCATGCACCCTTATAGGCTATTACACAGACTGTATCCCGTTCCTAAGCGAGCCCCCCCCCCCCCACCATGCTACCGCACATAAACTAACTTGGGGGAGGGGGGACACTAGGAAAGAGACCCCGCCCCACATTAGCAAGATATTCATAGCTCTCCGCTGGGGGAGTTCCTTTCCTCTCTCTTTCCTCCCTGGCCGCTGTTGCAGATAATGGCCGGCCATGACCTGGGCTCAACTTTCTCCCACTGAACGGGGGGCGTTGTTCCAGCTCCGTCAATGGCGTGAACGCCGTCAGAAATCTCTGCCTATGCCATGAACCCAGAGCAGGAGGCTGCCGGTTGTGACCCTAGCCTGGGATCTCTGCGTTCCTAGTCCCGGCCGAGGGCAGAGGAGAATTTCCCCCCACCCCCGTGCTTGGGACTAGTAGAGATCTGCCAAGTCAGGGCTGTTCCCTGCTCCTCCATCCATATAAACCCCTCTTCCCCCCCCCCCCATACCCCCTCCTTCCTCTTGCAGATGCCTTGCTGGACAGAGCCTCTTCTCCCATGGACAACCTGGCCGCTGAGATCTTGCCGACTGAACTCAAGTAGGCTCCCGCCCTGCAACTGTCGGGCTAGAGGGGTGTGGTTGTGTTGGCACTTCTAGACCACCGTACCCTTGGGAGGATGGGGGGGTTGTGTTTGCAGAATCTCGCTAGTCCCCTTTGGGGGGAGGGTCTCTACTGCTGACCTTCAGGCGCATGTGCTGTTCCCAGCTGTCTGCGCAGCCGGGACTGAAGGGGTTAAATTCCTCGGGGCAGTGACTTTTTGGGCTGGAGGGGGGCACGATCCTGGGCACGTAGCTGCACAGCCGGGCTGCCTGGTGCCCCGCAGCAGGGAGGGTAACTCCCAGCGCCCTGGCAGGGGGGCAAGTGTTGGCTCTTAGCATGGCTGCACCTCCCACCTTAGCGAGGGGTCTCCCAGCCTGCCCCAGGGCCGGCTGTGAAGAGTCACGTGCATCCCCCACCCGGGCCATCTGCCGCCCCCCCGGTTGCTGGGGCGTCCCCAAGCCTCTGCCCGGGCTGGCTGAACTAGCTACTGCAGAGGGCTGTGAGTAGCCAAAGGGTGGCTTGTAGATGCCCCAATGACAAGCCGCAGCCCCTGGGGGACTACAGGTTCCAGCATGCAATGCTGCAGCTCAAGCCAAGCCGGTGATTGGTTCTTGGGTTGAGACCCAGTGTTGCATGCTGGGACTTGTGGTCCCCCAGGGGCAGCACCTGCACCCCAGGCTGCGGCAGGGGCATTGGCTGGAAGGCTGGCTGGGGGGCCCCTAGGCCGTCTGACCTCCCCCCTCTCCCCAACCCCAGGGAGACCATCGTGCGCCTGCAGCACGAGAACAAGGTGCTGTGCGTGCAGGAGTCGACGTACCGGGAGCAGCTGGCCGAGCTGCAGGGGCAGCTGGAGGAATCCAACCGCACCAAGAACCGGCTGGAGACCCAGCAGAGGTAACGGGCAGGGGGGAGCTGCTGATCTGGGGAGGCTGAGACCTCCCCTAAACTTCTCACCTGAGGTCCCGGATGCCCACAGCCAGCTAAAGGGGGTGGGAGCATCAGCCCATGGAGGGTCCTGGTCATGCCATCCACTGCCCTGCTCAGCTAGCCCCCCTCCCTTCCTCCCTTTCCAGGTTGCACCAGCAGCAGATCTCGGAGCTGAAGGCCCAGGTGGAGGAGCTCCAGAAGGCCCTGCAGGAGCAGGGCACCAAGGCGGAGGATGTGAGTCTGGCCGAGGACGGGCTGTACATGGCTTTCCCCGACCTCTGCCCCGTCGCCCTGCGGCCCTGAGCCGCCTCTTGGGAGCAGATTCGGGACTGGCAGTGCCAGGCCACGCGCCCTGCCGCAGAGCGGAAAGATTCCCTCTCCCGTGACTGATGGGTTTTGTCCCCCTTGATCCATCCCTTTCCCATGCCGAAGCCACAAGAGCCGCTAACGGCTCGTTCTGCTCAGCCTGGGGTATGCCGGCATGGGCCCCTGGGGCTGCACCCCTCCCACGTGGGCGCCCAGCCGAACGTGAGAACTTGGAATAAGGTCTCCTGCGTTTCTTCCACCCTGGCTAGAGGCTGCCGGGCTGTGCACCTGCCGAGTGCGCAGGCCGAGTGCGCCTGCAGTGGTTTTGCCACCCGGTGCATTGGCTTTGGGGGGTGGGGGAAGGGGTGCCCTTGGGTTTGAGCAGCTGGGCGTGGTCTGCCCCACAGCACTGTTAGGGGGGGGCGGGGGTGGCTGGAGATCTGTGCATGATGGGGGAGGAGGCGGCTGGAATGGGGTCCAGTCTCCCCTGATTTCTCGTTCTTGGGAAGGGAACCCCCTGTACTCGGGATCCCCTGTGGGGGGGGATGGGAGCCCACTCGCTGCTATCCTCCGGCCGCCTCCTCCCCAGGTGCTGCTGCCTCTGCGTGTGAAATCGTCCAAGCGATCTCGTGTGCCCCCCGCAACCCCAACTCTCTGCCGTGATCATGCTAACACCTCTCTCTCTTCCCCCACCCCTCTCTGTCTCACTGGCTGATTGTCCCCCTACCCCTCCAGGCCATTGTAAGTACCGACCGGCCCCTCGTTCAAATCCACCTTGCTTCTCCGTGCTCCTTTCCTATGGCTTGGGTGAGGGGATGGCGAGTTTGGGGGCCCAACCCACGACACCTGCTCTCTGGGGTGGAAGCCCAGCCCTTTCTGAGAGTGGGGGACTAGGCGGTTTAGAAGGGGTCTTGAGTTGGGGGACCCCCAAAAATACTGCTAGTTGCTGTCGGAAATCTTGGCTGTTACTCGTAGCCTGTTACTGCTGCTTAATTCGCTTCCTGGCTTATTAACTTCCCTTGGGAGAGATTCGTGTATTGCACCGAGCTGTATATCGAAAGAGAAACTGCAAAACAGCCGTTTGGCTACCCAGCGGCCTCCGCAGGGAGCCGTATTACAAGCCCTGGATTTAGACATAGGCCGGGCAGAACTCTCTCCTCCTTTTTTTATTAGTTTCAATTTTTTTTATCCATTTAACTTTTCCCAGTTGCGGGAAACGAGGCGAGGGGTCGGACCAATTGCGGACGTTGTGATTCGCAAAGCGGAAGCTCGAGAACACAACTTGTCCTCCGATCCCGGTCTGACAAGCTCTCAAGCCACGTTTCTCGTGCTTGGCTTGTCAGTACATTGGGGATTATCTCTGGCGGGATTTCCTCGTTGGGGGCGGGGTGGACGGTGAATTTGACGTTGACCGGCACAAAATCGACTCCTTCCAGGCCTAGCTATAAATGGAGACGCTTGTTCTAAACAGCAGCCCAGAAAATCGCAGCTTGTGTCTTGTCTAGACGGAGCTAAGCCCGTGAGTTGAACGGCCGGGTCCTAGCTCCGTCACAGCCGCCCCCCCCCGGTTACGTCTGGCTGCCAGCTGCTGCAAACTGGCTTTAAGATGCTCTTTCGACGGTTGGCATCTAAACCCCTGTTTTTTTTGCACTGGCTCAATCAACGTAAAATCGCTTCTGCTCTGTCAGGCCCGGGGTGGGGACAGCGTCGAGTGACTAGCTAGAGACAGGAGAGTTTGACGGGGGCTATGCGTGGCCCTGGCTTTTCCTGCAGCGTGGAGCGTCAGAGGCTGATCCCAGTCACTCCAGGAGCCCCTCGGGCGTCCGCAGCGCCGGGACACTGGGGTTCAGAGCAGGAAGGGCCAGATTTCCCCCCCCCCCAGGTGGCGTCGGCTGGCCCACGTCCTCTGGTGCCGATGGAGCTGCCCCCGCCTCTGGTCTGGGGGAGCTGAGCAGGGGTGGGGGAGGGCCCAGCTGGTGACCCCGAGACGCTGGAGGCGCCGGTTCCGGCTCAGCCCCCCCCCAAAGCTCTCCGGAGCAGGGAGGGGCCGTGAACGCTGGGGCCCGGCAGCGTGGCAGCCCCCTCGGAAGTTGCACGGTCTGGGTTCTCGATCTTCACCCTCCCCTCCTCTTCCTCCCTAGTCTTGCCTGCTGAAGAAGAAGCTGGAAGAGCACCTGTAAGTTGTTGTTCTGTGAGTACCCGGGGGGTGGGGCCTTCAGGGTGTCGGGATTGTGAGCTGTCCACAGGGGGGCGCTGGGGTGGGTGTCCCGGGGGGGCGGGGATCTAGCAGGGGCAAGGTATCCGGGCTGAGAGGCGGATCTGGGGGGAAAGGGGCCCTGGGCACCTGACAGCCCGTGTCTCCTCCCCGCCCCAGGGAGAAGCTGCACCAGGCCCACTCGGAGCTGCAGAAGAAGCGGGAGGACATCGAGGACTTGGAGCCCAAAGTGGACAGCGCAAGTATGGGGGCTGGGGGGGAGGGGCGGACGCACGGGGAGGGGGAGGCTCTGGTACAGACTGGGGGGTGGAGAGGGGGATCTGGTCGGGCTGGCCCCTCGGACGCTCCCCCGCCCACCCCGCGCCCTGTCTGCGGCATGTCCCTAGCGGGTGAAGCTCCTGGCAGCAGTGCGGGACTGGGAGCCAGGCGCTCCGGGGGGGTGGCCCCGTGCCTCTGTTTCCCCACATGGGGCGTGGGAGTGAAAGGATGCTCCTGTGGGCCCCCTCCTGACACCGCCCCCCCCCTTCCCCCAGCCACCAGGAAGATCAACGAGCTGCAGCAGTGTCTGAAGAAGAAGGACGAGGACATGAGGGCCATGGAGGAGCGTTACAAGCGCTACATGGACAAGGCCTGCACGGTGAGCCCGGGCTGGGACAGGGCTAGTGGGCTGGGGTGGGGCAGAGCCCCGGGCTGGGGTGAGGCTAGTGAGGTGGGAAGGGGTGGGGCTAATGGGCTAGTGTCTGGGGTGGGGCTAATGGGCTGGGCTGGGGCATTGCTAGTGGGCTGGGGAGGGGTGGAGCCCCGGGCTGGGGTGCGGCTAGTGAGGTGGGAAGGGGCAGGGCTAATGGGCTAGTGTCTGGGGTGGGGCTAGTGGGCTGGGCTGTGGCAGGGCTAGTGGGCTGGGCTGGGGCAGAGCCCCGGGCTGGGGACGGGCTGTGGCAGCTCCATTCCCTGGGTTGCTCCCGAGTGGCCCAAGCCATGGCCGGGCTGCAGGGCTGGGCCCTGTCACCCCACAGCCACTGGGGCCAGGCTCCCTGTACCTCCCCACAAGGGGTATTGCTCTGGGGGGGCCCCTCTGGGTAGCACTGACACCCACAGCAGGTGTCCTGCCCCGGGGGGAGAGGTCTCCCCTGGGATGGGGGCAGGGGGATGGCCCCAGTAACACCCCCGACTGTATCCCCTCCATTCCAGGTCATTAAGACATTGCACCCCAAGCAGCCACCATCTAAGACACCCCCTGAGATCCAGGCCTTAAAGAACCAGCTGCAGGAGAAGGAGGTGAAGATCCATCACCTGGAGGTGAGGCCCTGCCACCAGGGTGGGGGAGTAACTAACCTGGGGGCCCCCTGCCCCAGAGCCCTTCTTGGCTGTGCCGGAGGGCGCTGCGCTGTGGGGTTAGTTGCCTTCCTTCCTGGGCCGGGGGAGGACAGAACTGTCTCCGCTGCCCTCACGACCCCTGTAGCTCTGTATCGCGATGATGGCTGGAATCCAGTCTCATGCTTCAGGGCTTCAGCGCTCATCTGCAGGGGTCAGGAAGGAAACCCCCTCCCCTGCCAGGCACATCTGTGTTCGGGGGGGGGGGGGGGAGGGGGGGTTGCCTTCCTCTGAAGCATCAGGGTTTGGCCACAGTTGGAGACTGGTCACCAGTCAGAAGGGGCCAGAAAATCCACTGCCTGGGGTGTGGGGTCACCCTCTCTGCAGCGCGGGGCACCTGCAGGGGTCATCTGGGCGTGTCTAATCCGTTCCCTGGCACTAGTGGCACCTGCCCGTGGCACCCCCCATTCTTCCCAGTTGCTGGGCTTGCTGGGCCAGCCAGGAGGCCAGACTGGATGATCTGATCCCAGGTGCGGAGGTTCTGGGTCGTGCCAGCTGCTGGCCCCAGCCCGCTGCCCTGGAAGGACCCTCTGGAGCCTGGGTGGGGCAGCACGGGGCTCCGTTGGCGAGAGAGGCAGCCAGCAAGTTGGGGGGGGGGTGCACTGCCCAGCCCACTAGCAGCTGAGATGAGCCTGCCTGGCTGGAGGGAGGGACCCAGTCCCAGGCAGGGGGGTACCTGTGGCCGTGGCCACGCGCCTTGAACCAGCAGCCTGGGTTGGGGGCTAGAAGGGGAAGCCAAGGGACCCCCCTGCCCCCATTGCAGCTTCCTCCCCTCCCAAGGTCTGAGCTTCCCCGAAGGCTGCAGGAGGCCCCCATGTGGCCTATGGGACCCAAAGCCGGGGGGAGGAGTGCCCCATATGCCCAGCCTGAGCCCCAGGGGCCAGCCTGGCTCTGCCTCCCCCCTAACCCCCCCCCCCTTTCTCCCCCCCCCCCCCTTCCCCCCCCCCCCCCAGACCAACTTGGAGAAAACGAGATCCCAGCGGGAGCAGGAAGAGAAGCTGATCATCAGCGCCTGGTACAACACGGTGAGCGCAGGGGCCGCGCCAGGCTGCCGGGGGGTGGGGGGGCGGGGGGGGCTGGTGCCAGCCTAATCCCACAGCACCTTGGCTGGGCCAGACCCGCTGAGGTGAGCGCTGGCGCCGGGTCGGCCAAACCCTGCTGGTGGGAGCTGAGCTCTGTGCCAGGCAGTGCCCAGGGGCTGTCCCAGTGCCCCCCTCGCTGACCTCCCCCCTCCCGTTGCAGGGCATGGCGCTCCACCAGCAAGCCACGGAGCAGCGATCGGCCGCCTCCAGCAGCGCCCAGTCCTTCCTGGCCCAGCAGCGCCAGGCCACCAACGCCCGCAGGGGGCATCTGGGCCGGACCCAGCCCCTGTTGGCCAAGTACGGAGACAAGCCCCCCCAGCTGCACTGACCGGAGCCCCTCCCACTCCTACCCTCCTCCAGGGCTGCGTGGGGTGGGGGGGGTCTTGCCCATTGCTGCCCTGTGGCATCCACCCCCTGCGGTGCCATCTGTCTCTTACGGGGGCGGGGGGCGGAATGCAGGCAGCAAGGGGCTAACCCTGCCTCTGCCCTCCCCCAGAGATGGGCTAGAACGGCCTGCGCTACTCACTCCCTGGGCTGGTCCCGTTCCTTCCCTCCCTCCTCTGAAAGACCCCCCTGAATTTTAACCCCTTCTTGGCCACTCTCCCAAGCGCAGCGCCGCGAGCCCCTCTGCCGAGGCACCCGGCAGTCAGTGGCCGTGGCGGTTGGCGGGGGCGCTGGCTCGTGTTCGGGGCGTACGTGGCAAGACAGCCGAACACCAGGGCATTGAATGCCAGGGGGTCTCTGCCAGCACCACAGCTCCTGCGCTCAGGGTCGGTCCCACCCCCTGTGGGCGTCGGGGGCTGGGCAGGTTCTGCTGCTTGATGTCACCTAGCCAGTGCCCGTGGGTGAGGGGAGATGGCTCACAGCCTCTGGGCTGGGCCTGCCCCCTTCATAATTCCCTGCCGGAGCCTCTGACTTGCCCTTGACCAAAATCTTACCTGATTAGCAGCTGTGCCAGCCACTCCCCTCCCGGCAACTTCACGCACCCTGACTTCCCCACTTCCTTATCAGTTCCTAGCTGCTGTGGCATCAGGTGCCACCTGGTCCCAGGCTTCACCTCGGGGATCCGGGATCCCTGTTGCCCGGGTTCTGCTCCGTTCCCTACCTCCAACAGAACCCGCGAGCCAGGGCCTGGACTGAGACGCTAAAGTTACCGGCAAGGAGCCGCTTCAAACCTCTCCTTCAACACTAAACGCCTCTCCCGGCCGCTGGGAGCCAGGCAGGTCCCAGAGTCAGGCACTACAAACCCAACCCCCCCTTGTTCTCCGGCGCGGGGGGGGTTCTGTGTCCGTTCTCAGACGCCGCTCGGCCCAGCCTCGTTTGGTTGTAAAGTGATGTGTCCTTTTACCTCTGCTTGGTGTGGGTTGAAGTGGATTGAGTTTTATTTTTAAATGTTGGGGGGGGTCCAGATTGCCCTGAGCGCCTCCTACCCTTATTTCATTTTAGAATGTGATTTTAGCCCAACGCTGCTGGGGTTTTAAGACGCAAACTGTATATTTTGTAAAACTGGGATGGGGGAGGGGTTCTGTGGGTCTTTTATTTTTCTACTCTAGGGCAGCCTGCAATAGGGCACGGGGGCACCTTGGCTCCCGTCCGGAATCTTTACACTACCAATAAAGATGCTAGAATCGTTCCTGCTGATCCGTCTCCTGAGACTCTGACCCCTAGTGTCCGAGAGCAGGTCTCTGTGGATTATTAGGTGTATTACGGTAGCCGTATGGATTTTTCTGGATGCTGTAACTAGGTGTATTATGGTAGCACCTAGGGGCTGGGAGCCCATCTCCATGGATTATTGGGTGTATTACGGTAGTGCGGAGGCATTCCTGATTTGGATGAGGACCCCTTTTTTATGGGGGCTGTGTATTAGGAGTATTAAGGTAGTGCCTAGGGTCTGAGAGCAGGTCTCTAGGGATTATTAGGTGTATTACAGTAGAGCCCACGCCCCCATAGTGCTAGGTGCTACCGTAATCTACCTAATAACTAGTGTCTGGTGCGTAGGAGCCCCAGTCATAGAGCAGGGCCCATGGTGTGTGGTGCTGTACAGGGGCAGCCAAAGCATGTTTCCCTGCCCTGTTGGGGCTGGGGTGAGACTCCCCTCCCCCCCAAAAAAAATCATCTCTGGGGCAGGCTCTTGGCTGCTGTTAGCTCGGCCTGGCTTGGAACAGGGCATTAACCTGAGCTCCTCTCCCTGCCCACAGCCCAGCTGGTCACAGGGGCAGCGGTGCTGCGGGTGGGTGGGGCTCAGCAGAGGGCAATGCTGCCCCTAGTGTGGCACTGGGGGGGGGGGAGGGTGTGCTGTGCCCAGGGAGCATTCACCCTCCAGTCACCTCTCCCCAGGGCGCTCTGCCCTCTGCCTCAGGCAATGCCCCCTGGGGCCCGGCTGGCCCATCCCAGCGCAGGATCTCCCTGGCGGATCAGCACGCGGCCGGGGCAGAGCCCGAGCTCTTCTCTGGCGCCATTCAGCTGCAGCGCGCCCTGGGCCCCAGACAAGGTCGGTAGTGTTAGCCCCACTTAGCAGATGGGGAAACTGAGGTGCCAGCAGGCCCAGGGCAGAGCCGCAAATTGATCCTCCCTGTGGCTTCTAGTTTCCAGCTGGCAGAAGGGAATGGCAGCCCCCCCACCTCTCCCGCCCATGGGGGTGGGTGCTACCCCTGGGACTTACAGCTCTAGGCTGGAGGGATCCCCCAGCACCGTGCAGCAGCGAGTGGGGACAGCGCCTCCCCTCCAGCAGCTCTGTGCCCTACAGCCAGCGCTGCACACGCTGGCTGGGGGTCCCCGTCTCCCCTATATCCCCCCCCCGCCAGCTTTCCCCACACATGAAAGTGCAAGGTAGCAACGGGGGCGGTTCAGAGTTGCGGCAGGATCGACCCCAGGCCCTCCCAGGCTTCCTCGGAGCGAGCCCTGCGGGGAGGGAGGTTTAGAACCAGCCGTCCATGCAGGAGAGCAGGGGCCATCCACTCGCCCCCTGGGCCTGGATAAACAGCAGGGGGTCTGGCTTCATTCAAGCTGGTTTTTAAGCCAAGTTCAGCTGGAGCCAAACAATGGCGGCGGGGGGAGGGGGGGTCAGTTGAAAACCTGCGCGTGCGTTAAGGGCCTGGAGGAGTTTTTGCCCCGTTTGGCTGAAGGTGGGTCAGGCTGGAGTTAAAGGGCAGCGCTAAAGCCAGGACTCCAGTCCCTGCCGGGCCGGTGAGGCCCCCAAGGCAGCTCTGTCCCGCTCTCAGTCCAGCTGCCCCAACTCCCCCTGAACCCGGGGGCTTTGAAAGCAGGCGTTGAGCGGCTGGGCCTCGCTTTCCCCCTCCCGCAAAGGAGGCGACACCCCCACCTTGCCGCTCTTACCCACAGCCCCTGGCGCCCAGCCCCCCCAAGGCGACAGCATTGGGGTGTGGATCAAACACCTGGGGCATGAGCCATCCATGCTGGCTCGGCTCCAGCGCTGCCTGGCTTTCCAGCCCCGGGTGGGCGCCCTGAAGCGGCTACACCCCCACGAGGTGCTTTTGGGTTGAGACGAGAAGAGTGAATTGGGACCATCTCCCAATTCGGGAGTAAAAACTGCCCGAACGGGCCATCCCTCAGCCCCGGTTCTGGCCGGTCCACCTGCTGGCTCTCAGCGTCAGGCGGCAAGCTCAGGGCCCATGGGGGCCAGCAGACATCGCCTCCCCCGGGGCTGGGCAGAGCCATCCCAGCAGCTGAGCTCAGGGCCTGTCTGGCTGCTAAGAGCCAGGGGCTCGCTGCAGCGGCTCTCAGGAGGGGGAAGTTTGCCGTTCACGTGCGGCCGGCGTCTCCCCAGGGCGGTGCAGACAGTACTGCCACCTGGGAGTGTTTTTCAAGCCCTGAGCACCGTGGTGGGGGCCCACCTGTGAGCGTTGCTGCTTATACACAGATGCGGCCACCTCTGGGGTGGGACACAGCCGCTTATTATCTGCAGGTCCGTCGCCCAGCACCGAGATGCAACTCAGAGCAGAAGATGCAGCGGTTCAACGTAGGCTCAGGCTCTGAACCTGCCCCCCGTCCAGGGGCCCCACAGGCTTCTACTCCTGCCCCCAGGGGCCAAATACCAGTCCCCCGCTGCCACCCTCTGTGGCATGACTGAGAACACAGGGGTTCCCCCGCTGAGCTGTAGCAGTGCTGTAGTTCATGATTAGGACCTTTCCCTCATCCACCCCCAGGGGCAGGTCCCACCCCTTGTCCCTCCACAGGCCGACAGCACTTCTCCAGCAGGGTCCTCGCCTGGGCTCCTTCCCCCCAGAGCCAGAGGCACCGAGCTGGTCAGAGGGGCCACCTGCCCCCGAGGAGACGGAGACAGGAACACCTGGGTCAAGGGGCCCTGGCTACCCCGCCCCTCCTCCCCAGCCCATTTTATTTTAAACGTGACCCAAGTTGCTGGAGGTGGGACTGGCCCCATTGCATGTTTCCAGCAGAGCACACGAGAGCTGCCTGACAGTAGTTCCTTGTGGCAGAGGGGGAAACTGAGGCACAGAACTGCAGCCAGCCTTCCCAGCAACCTCCCCTTCCACCCTCTGCCCAAGACCCCACTCAAGAGCCGCTTAATACAATTATATTTAAAAAGGCAGGAACCAGACTGTGAAAGACAAGGGATTGAGCCATTTTCCCCCAGCCCCAGAGGGGTGAAGCTGCCCCCCCTCCCCCGCATCCAGTCCGGGTGGGTGAGCGAGGGGAGAGGCTGGGGCAGCCCAGGGCTAATGAAACGATGCCTTGAAGACGGGGGCATGTGCAGCAGGGTCCCGCGCTGCTGTGGATGAGAGTTGAGGGGAGCGGAGCTGGGACCAGGACGGGTCAGCCAGCAGGGAGCGCTGCACCACCAGGGCCCAGCACTGGTGAGCCAGGGAGCAGAGAGGTCCACGGGGGGGGGGGGGGGATGTTGATGCCCCCCCTTATTAACACCCCCCCCTTTGAACAGTTCATCTGGTGGCACCAGAGCGGGGCTCAGCTGCCTCTGGCCCAGAACCAGGCGTCTCTGCTGTCACATCTAGGGGTCGGCCCCCAGCCGGCACTGGGGTTAGGTCCCCGCTTCCCCCGGCTGCAGGGCGTCTCCGAGTCTCGGCCCGGCTCACCCCATCGTCTCCTCCTCGATGCGGTTCTGCAGCCAGGGGCGGTAGCCGGCACTGGGGGGGCTGCTGCGGGCGGGGGGCTCCTGGGCGGCTCCCGGCTGCGGGAGGAAGGACGTGTCCACAAGGGGCCCCATGTCCTGTGGCGAAGGGAAGCTGCCGGCCACAGGGGCGGCGCCGTCGGGGTGAAGCAAGGAGACCTGGGACCGCCGGGCAAGGTCCGACTCCTCGGCCAAGGCCTCCTCATGGCTGCCCAGGGCCCGGGGCCCGGCTTCCTCACCCCCCTCCCAGCCCTGCTGCTCCAGGGCGAAGGGCACCTCGCTGAGGGGCAGGCGGCGGGTGGGGGGCCCACAGCTGCAGTCCGTGCTCTGCGTCTCCTGGCACAGGCAGCTGTAGGAGGTGGAGGCCTCGGAGACGCAGCTGTTCTTGCGGCGCAGCAGGGAGAGGCGCCGGCCGAAGCTGCCCGGGGCGGGCCCCGTGGCCAGCAGCCGGTTCAGGAGGTGCAGGGGGACGTGCCGGCTTGGCTCCAGCCCCTCCTCGATCTCCTCCAGCGGCTGGAACTGCATGTCCTCCTTGGGCAGCCTGCACCGGAGAGACCAGGGATTGGAATGCAGCCAGCTCTGGGGTGGGGCACGGCCCCTCGTTATACACGGGTCCCTCACCCAGCGCTGAACTGCAGCCACCTCTGGGGTGGGGCACGGCCCCTCGTTATACACGGGTCCCTCACCCGGCGCTGAACTGCAGCCACCTCTGGGGTGGGGCACGGCCCCTCGTTATACACGGGTCCCTCACCCGGCGCTGAGCTGCAGCCACCTCTGGGATGGGAGGCTCCAAACTACGCAGGTTCCAGGAAGGGGCGGCGGCGTTCCCATCCCATCCCCCTTGGGTGAGCCCTCAGCAGAGCAAGTGCCCCTGGGATCCCTGTGGTCCAGGGGCCAACCACGGGAGCCCCCAGCACCCCCCGGCCTGGGCTCACGTCATGTCGAAGGTGGAGCCCTGGAAGGACGGCTGGTGCAGCAGGAAGATGGTGGCCGCCGTGTAGGGGGCGCGGGGGTTGGAGGCGTCCCAGTAACGGTCCTTCTCCAGCAGGGGCAGGTCGTCATACATCTCGTCCACCGCCATCATGGAGACCTGGGGGGCAGGGCAGGGGTCAGGACTCCTGGGGTCTAGCCCTGGCTCTGCCCCAGACTGGCTGTGGGAGCGGGAGCCAGCCACTAAGTTGGGGGGAGGGTCCCTGCTGCGTGTTCGGCAGGACCCCACAGTCTGTGGGGCTGGCAGGAGGGTGGGGGCCTGCTGGGTGTTCAGCAGGACCCCACAGTCTGTGGGGCTGGCAGGGGGGTGGGGGCCTGCAGGGTGTTCGGCAGGACCCCACAGTCTGTGGGGCTGGCAGGGGGGTGGGGGGCAGGATGGGGGAAGGTACCTGGAAGTTGCGGTCGATCAGCAGGTTGGTTTCAAAGTCGTCGTCATCCTCCCCAAAGGGATTGATCAGCTGCTCGGCCACCTGGGGGGAGCACGGCTCAGCTGGGGGGGTGGGGCAGAGTCCCCCCCCGCGCCCCCCCCCCCCCGCCCCCCCCCCCCCCCCCCACCCCCCATGCCCCCCCCCCGGCCTGCCCCTCCCCCAGCGCCCTGCTCCTCCCCCAACACCCCTCCCCCAGCACCCTGGCCCCCAATGCCCCTGCCAGGCTCGCCCCTCCCCCAGCGCCCTGCTCCTCCCCCAACACCCCTTCCCCAGCACCCTGGCCCCCAATGCCCCTGCCAGGCTCGCCCCTCTCCCAACTTCCTGTCCCCCCTCCACCCCAGCTCCCTGCCCCCCAATGCCCTTCCCCCAGCTCTCTGACCCCCCTACGCCCCTATCAGGCCCGTCCTTCCCCCAGCTCCCTCCCCCCAACACCCCTGCCAGGCCCGCCCCTCCCCCGGCTCCCTGCCCCCGATGCCCCTGCCAGTCCTGTCCCTCCCCCAGCTCTCTGCCCCCCAACTCCCTTCTGGGAGTCTCCCCCCCCAGTACCCTGCCCCACCCCTGTCTTGTCTCTGTTCCCCCCACACACACACACCTTGAGCCAGCCCACGTAGAAGAAGAACTGCAGCAGGGTGAAGACCGGCACACACAGGTCCAGGTCGTGGCCCTTGTAGCCCTGGGCTGGGTCCAGGAACTGACGCCCAATCAGACAGGCCACGAAGAAGCTGTACACGGCGATGGTCACCACCTGGGGGCGAGGGCAGAGAGTCAGGGCAGTGCCAGGCCCGGGACCCCGGCGTCCGGGCTCCCCAGCCCTGCCCCTCCCCTCCCCATCCCCAGAACCCCGGTGTCCAGGCTCCCCAGCCCTGCCCCTCCCCTGCNCCCCCCTCCTCCCCATCCCATCCCCAGAACCCCGGTGTCCGGGCTCCCCAGCCCTGCCCCTCCCCTCCCCATCCCATCCCCAGAACCCCGCGTCCGGGCTCCCCAGCCCTGTCCCTCCCCTCCCGTCCCCATCCCAGCGCCAGGCCCGGAACCCCGGCGTCCGGGCTCCGCCAGCCTCCACTCCACGGGGTCGGCGCTCACCTGCGTGTAGACCAGGGGGACGCTGATCCAGTCGTAGTGGAACAACATGCTGCAGTTCGCACGGAACTGATTCAGCTCCTGGAAAGGGGGGGGGAGGGGCATTTCAGAACCAGGGAGGGGGCAGATCCCTGTTGGGGGGGGGGCATTTCAGAACCAGGGAGGGGGCAGATCCCTGCTGGGGGGGGCAGCTTGACAGTCCCCCAGGGACAGACTCAGGGCATCCCCAGGAAATGCCCCCTGCCCAGCACAGAGCCCCCACCACTGCCAAGGTGTCTCCCCTCACTGGGGTCCCCTCTAGAGCTTGGGGGGGGCTCAGTCGCCCCCATCAGCCCCCAGTTAGTGCTGATAGGACGCAGCCGGCTGGGAACTGAGCAGAGACCCAGCAAACTCATCACCTGGCAGATGAGGCACCGGATTTGCCAGCCACCACCAGGGGCTGGATTCAAACCAGTTGGAAGAAGAGGTAGAACCCAGGCATCCGGGCCTTCTACCCCCCAACCCAGAGCTGGGCCCAGAACCCAGGTGGTTGGGGCTGCCGCTGCCCTCCACCCCCAGCTGGACACAGAACCCAGGCATCCGGACTCCCACACCCCGAGCCAGACCCAGAACCCAGGCATCCGGGCTCCCACACCCCGAGCCGGACCCAGAACCCAGGCATCCGGGCTCCCACACCCCGAGCCGGACACAGAACCCAGGCATCCGGGCTCCCACACCCCGAGCCGGACACAGAACCCAGGCGTCCCCAGTCAGACACTCCCCCTCCCCACGCCCCCGGGTTTCCACCCACCTCCATCAGCATCTTGAGGGCACAGTTGTCCCGGACGCGCCCCTCCTTGCGAGCCTGGGCCGCCAGGTTGGTGAACCAGACGCAGGGGATCCAGTACTTGTTGTAGGACGAGCTCAGGTTCTCGTATTTCTTCCGCTCCTCCCGGGTCATGAAGCCTGCGGGCGAGGGGAAGGGGTCACCCAGCCGCCCCCCAGCCCGGGCCGGGGACCAAACCTGCGGCCTCTGCGGCCCGCAGCCCCTCCAGCCCCCACTACAGGGACTCACACGTCTCCAAGGGGTCTGGCCACCAGGGGGAGCAGGAGAGGCACATGGGGTTTGCCTTGAGCATGAGGAACCAGGACTCCAGTGCGGAGGCGGGAGGGGGGGGCATTGTTACCACCCGCCCCTCCCCCCCTCTAGACACCCCTTTCATCAGCCCCCCGGACAGTCCCACCGCCCCGCTTTAAACAGACTCTACACTGGGACCCCTCACCCAGCACTGAGATGCAGCCGCCTCTGGGGTGGGGCAGGGGGGCTGTTTATCCAGGGACCCCTGGCCTGGCGCTGAGACGCAGCCGCCTCTGGGGTGGGACGCAGGGGCTGTTTATCCAGAGACCCCTGGCCCGGCGCTGAGATGCAGCCACCTCTGGGGTGGCGCAGGGGCTGTTTTTCCAGAGACCCTGGCCCGGCAATGAGATGCACCTGCTTGTGGCATGGAGGCTGTTGAACAGCCAGGCCAAGGTTTTGATCAGGCCGTGAAGTAAGTTCTGGATACAGCTGAAGCAGTGGGAGGGAGTTAGGGAGGTGGAAAGGAATTCCCGGTGCTGGACGCCGGCCAGGCCGCCGGGGTTCAAACCCCCCACAACACAAATGCGAAGTGACAGTGGAGTTTTACTGGCCGCGAGGGCCTGGGCCCTTGATTTTTGTCTCCCAGCGGGATTGGGATAGGAGAGCGCCCCCTGTTGAGCCCCCGCCCTGCTCCCTGCAGCCCAGCGCCCCCTAACCCTGCATTGGGGTCAGCCCTGACTGGGAGGGCAGAGCGCCCCCTGCTGAGCCCCCGCCCCGCTCCCTGCAGCCCAGCGCCCCCCGGCACCTACCTGCCTCCACCACGTGGTCGATGGTGGGGAAGCGCTTGAAGACGGCGGTGCTGACGGAGCGCAGGATGAGCACGGCCGAGAGGCTGCTGTAGCGCATCAGGGTGCGGCGGTAGAGCCGGCCTCGCTCGTCCCCGCCGTGCACGGAGCCGGAGATGGCGCACATCAGGCGGTCGGGCATGGGCATGCAGCTGTACTGGCTCCACCACCGGTTCACTACCAGGGTGACGTAGAAGCCTGCGGGCAAAGGGACAAACACAGGAGTCGGGGACCGAGCCGGCCACAGAACCCCGGCGTCCTGGATCCCAGCCCTACCTGGCGGGGGGACAGAAAACAAGCCCCAAACCCAGGCAGGTCAGTGGGGTCCAGTGGGGTTGGGAGGAGTCACTCGTTCTCACCCCATTCCCCCTGGCTTGAGCGGCCTAGCGGGATTCGAACCCAGGGCTGCTCCCGCCCTGGTGGGAGAGCTGAGCCCACACCCACAGCCCAAGCCCCCCCATCGCCCCCTCATGGTGCTTCAAACAGCCCAGAGGGGCATTCTGCCCCCCAGGGGGCGAGCCAGTGGGGCCCATACATCCTATAGGGCCTGCCCGCCCTCGGAGAGGACACGTCTCTCACACGAGGGGCTGGGCGGGGAATGTGGGGGGTCCCGGCTCTTACCCAACACGAAGGAGACGGGGATCAGGTTGGCGTAGTTGTCGCAGTAAATCACCAGTTTCTCAAAGTAGCGTTTCTGATCCTCGGCCAGGACGAAGCTGCGGGTGGGAATTGGGCCGGGGGGAGGTGGGGGGAGAGAAATGCAAGGAGGTTGGTGCCTTGCTCGGGGGTTTTCCACCCAGACCGTGCACGGGGATGGGACATCCACACACGTGTGCAAAGTGCTGCACGCCCCCCCCCCCCCCCGGGAGCACCAGGACGCCGGACGTGCGAGCGCAGACGTGCGAGGGGCCGGGGGCATGTTCTCCCCCCCACCCGCATGCAAAGAGCCACAAGCACGTGTGCAAGGGGCACGCTCACCGCAGCCGTGCACAGGCCCAGGGGCACACGCGCGTGCAAAGGGGCCCCCCCTCACCGGTAGGTCACGCTGAGCCCCAGGTAGGTGACGAAGAAGGCCAGGAACTCCTTGTACAGCAGCTTGTAGATGCTCCCACGCCAGAGCAGTAACAGTTTGTAGAAGCCCCCGAAACGGGCGTTGGCCACGCGGGCCGTGTAGGTGACAGTCATGGCAGGGCGGCGAGGGGGACACGGGCCCTGCAGAGACACGCGGACAGCGCCGGCCACGGGGTCAGAGAAATCAGAGACGGGAAAGGCCGGAAGGGACATCAGGAGGTCACGGGGGCCGCCTCGTGCACTGGGGCAGGACCGGGGGGGGCCGTCCCTCCTCCTCGCTTTGGGAGGGGAAGTCGGGTGCTACCCACCTGCACGCCGGGTGTAGCCCCGCACACCCTGTCTGTTGGCACTGTCTGTACAGCACCTGGCACGGGGCAGTCCTGGGCCGGGACTGGGGCTCCCGTACTCCAAATAAGGAGGGAACAGGGGAGCACGGAGAACCCCTGGCGTGAGGGCAGGGCAGAATGTGGACCCCAATAAGAGTGGAAGTGGATAATGGAGGAGCACACAGCCAGGCCTGGGGGAAGGGGCACAGAGCACCAGGCATGGGGGGCAGGGAGTCCCTGACATAGAGGGGGATGGAAGGGGCGCTGCCCAAGGAGGGATGTGGAGTCGCGGGGTCTTCACATAACCCACTAGTAAGTCACGGCATGTTAACCAGTCCTCAGTGAAAGAGACCCCCCCACCCCCCGTAAACTCAGAGCCAACATTCCCCCCCCCTAAATTCCCCCCCCCCCCCCAGATGTTTTCCCCAAATTGGGGAGAAAAGAAAAGAAAGAAGAAACTCAGACCATGGCAAATCTCTCCATTCCCACCAGTCTCTCAGACCCGGCCCCGTTTCGGCTAATTCATTATAAATGTCCCAAGCCTGCTTGCCCCCCGCCCCACTTCCCCCCCCCAAGATTTGAAAGCCCTTTGCAGAAAGAAATTCCACATTTGCCTGGCCTTTCGCTGATGGAGATTTTAAGGCCAGGCCCTATTTTTAGCCAAGTTGGCCCTGAAATAGCCACCGCTGTTATCGGCGGGTTTGGGTTAAGACAGGGCCGACGAGAGAGGGAGAAAACCGCAGAGGCAAGATTGAGCCAAGGGATTTGAGGGGAGAGCAGCACTTTTGCCTTCTTAACGCCCCTCTGTCAACATTTGGGGTCAGGCAATTGGGGCGGGTGGTTTTCCTAGGCTGGGAGATTTCAGCGGCCTCTGAGCTCGGGACTCTAATTGCAATGGAGACCGTGGGTGAATACCCGGCAGAGAGCAACCGAGGCATCCAGTGGCATGAAAACGGGCTGGGGAAAATACAAGTGAGGCAGCAAGTCTGTGCTCTTATCTCCCGTGTCATCCCAGCCTCAGCTGCGTGACTATTAAAAGGCACCTGCAATGGTTTTGTTAGGGGAACGCAGGGAACCCAGCCTCCAGTCACCCCGCTCTGAGGTCTAGAGCAGACTTCCAGAGCTGGGCTCCGTTCCCAGTTCGGGGAGGGGAGGTAGGAGGGGGGCACATGGCAGCTGGGAGCCAACACTCCTGTTCACAGCTCCCAGCTTCTTACTCGAACCCCCAGGTGACCCCACTCACCTTCCCAGAGCTGGGAACAGAACCCAGGAGTCCTGGCTCCCAGCCCTAACCACTACACCCCACTCCCTCCCAGCCTGGGGATAGAACCCAGGAGTCCTGGCTCCCAGCTCTAACCACTACACCCCACTCCCTCCCAGCGTGGGGATAGAACCCAGGAGTCCTGGCTCCCAGC
>NC_048313.1:16723905-16737213 GCF_013100865.1 Trachemys scripta elegans | reverse complement strand
GGGGCTGGGAGCCAGGACTCCTGGGTTCTATCCCTGGCTCTGGGGGCTAGTGGGGCAAGTAAGGAGGGGGGCTGGGAGTCAGGTCCTGCTCTGAGAAGAGAGTGGGGTCAGAGTTAGAGTAGGGGGCTGGACTCCTTGTTCCTATTCCCATCTCCAGCCCCTCACCCCACCCCCACCCGCTCTAACCACTAGATCCAACTCCTCTCCTCCCAGAGCTGGGACGAGAACCCAGGTGTCCTGCCTCCCCGCAGTAGCTGAGCATGGGAGGTGCTGGAGTGTGTGTGTGTGTGTGTCTCTCCCCCCCCCCCCACCGCCCCCGGCAGGGGACCTGAGGCAAGCGGCTCCCTTCTGCTATTGGCTTCTTCCCTGGCTCTGTTTGTCGAGTCAACACCCCCAAGGTTTGATTCCTGCGGGGGGGAGGCCGGCAGGGCAAACACCTCAGACAATGCACTTGCTCCAGCCCGGAGTCTCCAAAGCCCCCAGCACATTCCCCAGAGTTACGCAAACCCCCTTCCCAGAAATGCAGGGCAGCCGGGACTCCTGGGTTCTCTCCCCGGCTCTGGGAG
This sequence comes from Trachemys scripta elegans, assembly GCF_013100865.1. Lineage (NCBI taxonomy): Eukaryota > Metazoa > Chordata > Testudines > Emydidae > Trachemys > Trachemys scripta. The sequence goes on along the minus strand of NC_048313.1, from coordinate 16,736,647 downwards.
GGGAGTGGGGTCTAGTGGTTGGAGCAGGGGGGGCTGGGAGCCCGGACTCCTGGGTTCTCTCCCCAGCTCCGGGAGGGGAGTGGGGTCTAGTGGTTGGAGCAGGGGGGGCTGGGAGGGGGGTGCCAGGCCTTCCCCTTTGCCCCTGGCCAGGTGTGACCCAAGCGAGCAGGGCCCCGGGGTGATCATGAACAGGCAGCTGTGGGGCCCGTGGGCCGGGGCTGGGCGGTGGAGCAAACCCAGCACATACCTGGCTAAGCACTGCCTGCCCGCCCCCCCACCCCCCAATCAGCCCTGCCCGCTGGGAACGATGCGGGCTGGGGGCTCCCTGCTGATGGCCTAGGGCGAGGTGAGCTCAGCCTTGCCCCAGAGCAACACATTTCAACCCCTCCCCCCGCTGGGGCTGGCAGGGGTCCCCGGGGCTCCCCAGGGCAGCACCTGGCCGGAGGCTGATACAAGCCCCCCCCCCGCCCACCCAGGCATGAACCCTCCCTTCCCCCATCGTCTCCTCTTCCAGCGCCTCCCTGGCACGTGGACCTGCCTGCAGTCCCCCCCCCGCCGCTGTTTGTCTGCAAAGCCACGGGCTGGGAAGGGAGGAGGTGGCAGCTTGTGCCGTGCTGGGCAGTGGGGTGGGCAGCGGAGGGGGGGGGGGATAGGTGTGACTCCCACTACATGGGAGCGGGGCTGGTACTGCGCTAGCAGCCCGAGCACCCCTGCAAGTGATGGCTGTAGAACCCAGGAGTCCTGCGGCCCCACCACCACTTGACCCCACTCTCCTCCCAGAGCCTGGGATAGAACCCAGGAGTCCTGCTCCCAGCCCCCCCACCAACCACTAGACCCCACTCTCCTCCTGGAGCAGCCCCTAATGGGCAGAGTCAACACCCCAGCTCTGAACCCCCCCCCCCTTCATGCACTAACAGGAAACAGCCATGGAGCAGGACACTGGCCCTTTAAGATCAGTGCAGGTGCCCACCGCCATACTGGGCAGCTTGGAGACACATGGCTGAGTGGGTCAGCGCTAATGAGCCCCCCCAGCCCCTTGCTGGGGCAGACACAAGTCCCAGACACGGGCGCGGAGCGACTTACATAACCCCCCTCCTGGGCGCACACGGGGCCCCTCGTGTTTCATAAGCACATCGCTCACGCCTCACAGCCCTGCTGCAGCCGGGCACAGGGCGGGCAGAGATGGCAGCGGCACAGCCAGAGTCTGGGAGGCTCGGACACGGCCACCGAGCCCAGCCGTGGCCCCACCTCATTAGAGAACCCAGGAGTCCTGGCTCCCAGCCCCCTGCTCTAACCACTAGACCCCACTCAGCTGGTGATAGAAGCCAGGAGTCCTGCCTCCTACTGTTGGCTTTATCCACAAGACCCACCCTCTTGTCAGTGACCCTGGTTTGAAGCCCCTCGAGATAAGGCTGGTGCAATCTCCCCTCCAGCTTCCCGGCAGGGCCTCATGCGGCTGGGGAGGAATCAGAGAGCCAGGCGCTTGGTCCCCTTCTCCCAGTGCCTAGGTAGGGCAGGAGAGCAGAGATGGGACATGGGGGAGGCCCCCAGCCCCCTGCCAAGCACAGTTTAATACCAGCCTCCAGCACCCCCCAGGTCCAATGCCACCAAGCAGAGGCAATTGCCAGGGGGCTGGATTCAAGCCAGGGGTCACCCCAGTCTGACAGCCCCCCTCGGAAGGGGTTTTGCTCCCTTTGCAGTGAGGGAAGGAACCAGGTCACCAAATCCATGGAGGGGGGAGGGATTTTCTGGGGGCTCCAGGCAGCCCCCAGCCATGAAGACTGATGCGGGCTCACGCTGCAGTGCAGGGGGTGGTAGGGAACCCCAGAGCCCTGAGGGGCCCAGCAGCACCGTGGCTTGCTCCCCGTTCCCAGCCCTTGCAGGGGGATCCTGTCGGAGGGTCTGGCCTCCCGCCTGGCACTTGAAATCGTTGTCCACCTCGCTGTACGAACATCCTTACAGCTCTCGAGTGGGTAGAGAGGCCCCCCCACTGAGGACTGGAGCTTGGGGGCCACACGTTTGAGGGGACCAACCTGCCTTCGCCAGGCTTGAATGGGAAGCTGCATCCCCCTCCACGCTGGGCGAAGGATTCAAGTCCCAGGGCCTGAGCCCAGAAGCTGGCAGCTCCGAGTACTACTGTCCAGGACACTGCAGGGGTCATAAAGTTGGTGCGAATAGCCCCCTATGAACGCCCCCACCCCCAGCCAGCATGGTGGAAGAGTATGGCCAGCTCTCCACCACAGGAGGTGCAGAGCGAGAGCAGCCCAGAGGCTGCTCTAAGTGATGCTGGGGCCCAGAATACAGGGAACACCAAGGAGGCCCTGCCCCCTCAGCCCACATGCAAGGATGGAGTGACAGAATCCGGCCCTGCTCCCCCAGCAGTCCCATGGGTTGGTTTTCTCCCCGCCAGCCCCCTTGTCAATAGAGCAAGCGCACCCACATAGGGATGACTGTCCTTCCCTAGCCCCCCTGCACTACATCGGGGAGCGACAGAACCCAGGAGTCCTGACTCCCCGTGCTCCTGCTCTAACCCCGCGCTAGACCCCACACCTCTCCACGCTGGGACCAGAACCAGGGAGCCCTCGCCCCATCCCTTGCTCTAACCCCTACACAGTACCACCTCCGAATCACGGCTTGAGTGCCCCACACAGCACAGCGACTACCCTGCAGGACGCCACGTGGGCTCTGCCATGGAGAGGCTCCCCGCTGCCCCCCACGTCTGCTTTGAGCTGGGCCAAGGGGCACCCCACTCCCATCTGCAGCCCATCGCCCACCCCCGGGAAGTCCCAGCCCCTCCACCCAAGAACACCCCACAGCCGGACTTTCCTCTCCTTTTTTTTTTTTATTATTATTTACACTTTTTTCCTTAAGCTTTGGGGCCTCGGCTTTGTACAACACCTGGCCGAGCCCCCTCTGCCTCCCAGCGTCCGGAGAACCCCCTCCACCGAGGGGGGGAGCAGCAGAGCACGCTGGGAGAAAGAGGGGAGGGGAGAGATGAGGGACCCATCAAGTGACCTGTAGTGGTGCAGCCCCCTATGGAAGGGAAGGGGGAGAAGGACGTGGTGATTGCTGGTTTTTAATGCAGCCTTGAGACTACCTGGGGGGGAGGGGAGGAGGCTGTGTTAAGTGGGGGGGAGGGAATCCAGTATTCTGCCTGCGGCAGAGAGATCCTGCCCCTCCTTGGAAGGGGAAATAAATACGACCCCCCCCCTGCTGACTGCAAGCCTCCCTATCATGTGACAGACAGGGCAGGAAGGATTGTGCGCTACGGGGTGGGGGGGAAGGGGAGGCGGGGCCTGGGTGTGTAACTGACAAAGTGGAATGATCCAGACCGGAGCAGCGGCCGTGCGTCCCTATTTGGCGCTGGGCGGCTTGTAGGGCTCCAGGAGGAGGCTGGAGAAGGTGTTGACTTTGTCGGCTCCTCGCACCTCGTGGGGCAGCAGCGGCAGCTTGACGATGTGGAAGTCTTCGTACAGGTCCTCCATCTGCGGGGGAGGGGTGGGGAGAGATGAGAGAGAACCAGCCTCCCGGGGAGCACCGCCTCCTCCTCTACCCCAGAGGGGGCACAGGCTCCGGGGGCCCATTCGGCCGTTGGGTCTCTGCTCGACGGGCTCCGTGGCCGGGCTGAGGCCTGACAAGCTGTGTCACACGCTGGCCTTGGGCAGCAGAGCCAGAGGCTGGATCAGGGTAGGGGGCCAAGCTGCCCCGCCAGTGCCGGGCCTCACGTGGCAGCAGAGCAGGTTAAGGCCCCCAGGGCTGGGCTGGCAGACGCCTGGGTTCCAGGAGCCACCGGAAGCCGTAACAAAGGAACACGTCTGTACCCACTGATCTCCACTCCCCATGCCAGAGGAGCCTAGTCCAGCCCCGGGGGTGGGGGTAAAGGCGGCCAGAAGGAGCCCAGCTCAGGGGCAGGGGAAGGGGGAACTCAGAGGGGTGGGTCCAGGGGGCAGCTGCCCAGCCCCCTCCCTACCTGGTCAAGATATTTGGACTGGATCTTGTGCCGGGCCTCGCACATCTTGCAGGGCTTCTCGGGGTCCGGGAACACCAGCTGGTTGACGATGATGTTGTGGGTGTCGATCTTGCACTTGGCCAGCTCCTGGATGAGGCGTTCCGTCTCGTAGAGCGACAGGAACTCAGCGATGCAGACGCAGATGAAGGTAGTCTGCTCCTGCCAGGCGGGGGGGGGGGGGGGGGGGGGGGCCCCTTTTTCTCTTGTTCTCGGGGCCCTCCCAGGCCCCCCACCCCAGCGCACGGGTGTGTGTGTGTGTGTGTGTGCGCGCCCCCCCATTTGACAGAGGGGGGAAAATGAGAAACCAAAAATGGAAGAGATCTGCCTAGGATCACACAGCACATCAACGGCAGAGCTGGGGAGAGAACCCAGGAGTCCTGGCTCCCAGCTCTAACCTACTGGCCCTACTCCCCTCCCAGAGCTGGGGACAGAACCCAGGAGTCCCCACTGCTCTACCCACTAGCCCATGCTCCCTTCCCAAGGGAGGCAAAGGACAATGCTAATGAGGCTCTCACCTCTGTATGCAACCTTCTCCCCAAACCCATGTCATTGATGGAGCCTGGGCAGGAAACAACGCACAGGAAGTGAAGTGTTTGTTAAGGGAACTTAAAAGCCAGGCAGGCTCCCAAGCCAAGGACAGCCGAGCCTAAGAGCAGATTTCAAATGATCTTTTCTTATGCTCGGCTGGGAAGTTCCTTGGGGTGGGGGCCGTCCGTCTGTCCTGTGTCTGTCCAGCAGCAGCACCCTGGGCGCTAGGGCGAAACGCCGAATAAATACACTCAGTCGCTTTTAGAAGAAAAGAGCTTTCCCAGGGAGGATTAGATCAACGGGCCCACCCAGCCCCCTGTCCCATCCCCGCTGCCAGGCTGGGACCCACCAGTTCCTCTAGCCCAGGATCACTGCTGCCGCGCTCGATTCCACCAATGGTTCACCGGATCCTCATCTGTGTGTGTGGGGGGGTCCTAACCGCCCTGCCCCCTCCCCTGCCACTGAGGCCAGTGTGATCAGAGCCTGCAGCGCTGCACGCTCCCTCGCAGCGCTGTGAATTCCCGAGTGTAGCCAAGGCCTGAGCCATGTGCTGAGGTTAAATCAGAGAAGGGTGCACGTGTGGGGGTGGGAAGAGGGAATTCCTGCCTGTCCCCAGCAGGCAATCAGGTCTGCCCTGCAGCATCCAGAGCTGGGAGCAGCAGTGTTAATGGGCGAGAAGCCCCCAGCCCTTTTCTTTTCAAGGCAGACAGATGGTGGCAGACAGGAGGGGCCCCCCCGCGGCAGCGAATTCCACAGCAGCCTTGCAGGAATGCAAAGGGACTGGTGGGGCTGGGTTCACTGTAGCTCGGGGCGTTAGCAGTACCAGGCCTGACACTGCTGGAGCAGCCCAAAGGGGGCCTTAAAAAAGGTAGAAACTCCAACCCCCCCGCCCATGCACACCTCTGTGTAAGTCGGGGGGCTGGATGAAGTACGCTGCCTTATTAGGGTTGCCAACCCTCCAGGATTGGCCCGGAGTCTCCAGGAATTAAGATTAGTCTTTAATTAATGATTATGTCATGTGATGAAATCTCCAGGAGTACATCCAACCAAAATTGGCAACCCTATGCCCTATAACTATTCTCTGCTTCCCGGGGCCCATAGGAATCACAGCACAAACTAGAGCAGCCTCGAGTCCGCTCTAACTTGCACCTACAGGGTACCCAAGAACGCAGGGAGCACAAAAGTGACCGGAAGCCGTGTCCTTCATCCCTGTCCCATGTGCAAGAACCAAGGGACCAGGAATCAGGCCCGGCGTCTTCTCCCAGGGCTTCTTGTCAATTAACATTTCAACTCTGTGGGACTCCAGTTTGTATCAAATACCTTTCTCCAAAGCCTGTTTGTAACACAAACAGCCTTGGGCTAGTGCCTGAGAGCTAGAAATTGACCAACTGAGAGGGTCAAACTGACCCGTCCGGTTTCACTGTCCAAAGGGAGGGGAAAGCCAACGTCAAGCGCACCAATGGCCTGCTGAGATGTCTGGGTGTCAGATCCCTCCCCTCCCTACCCAACCCTGGCTACTAACACTTGAAGGAGTTTTCCCCCCTGGACGTAGGGAATCCACCTCTCTGAGAGGCAGTAGCTAGGTCAATGGAAGAATCCTTCCCTTGGGCTGGCCATGTTGATCTCACTCCGCTGCTCAGGGCGTGACATTTTCATAGCCCTGTGTGACATAGCTAGGTCTAAGTTTTGGGTGTAGACTGGCCTGGGACTCCAGAAACTAGACTCCTCCCCCCCGCCCGCTCTGCCACAGAGCCCAGGGCAAATCATTTAACCCTCTCCGGGCCTCATGTGAAAATGCGGCAGGTGCTTCCCCCCCTTCCTCACACGGGTGCTGTGAAGATTGGATCTGAGCCCATCACAACAGATTTCAAAGTGGGTTCAGCTACACAGGAACACGGAGTTCATCAGGAACAGCTGGTGTGCTTTCAATTCACGGGGCTAGCTTAAGGGGTGACCTGATCACAGTCTGCAAGTACCTCCATGGGGAACAGATAATAGAGCTTTGTCTTCTAGACTGAACCGCCCAACAAACTCCAACAGCTGGTCGCTAAAGCTAGACCAATTCAGATGGAAAGGTGGGGGCATGGAGGGTAATTTACCATTGGAAGAACTTAATAAGGGCTCTGGGGCATCCTCCATCACTGGCAATTTTTAACTCCTGACTGGCTGTTTTTCTGCCCTAGTTCAGACAGGAATGAATTCAGGCCAGTGCCCTACAAGAAGTCAGACTAATCAGCGGTTCTCAAACTGTGGGTCGAGACCGCACTTTAATGGGTCCCCAGGGCTCGCTTAGACTTGCTGGGGCCCAGGGTCAAAGCCCAAGCCCAAGGGCTTCAGCTCTGGCCCCCTCCTCCCCGGGCTGGTAGGCTCAGACTTCGGTCCCCCCTCCTGGGGTCGGGTAGTAATTTTTGTTGTCAGAAGGGGGTCGTGGAGCAATGAAGTTTGAGACCCCCTGGCCTAGATGATCACACTGCTCCTTCTAGCCTTCGGATCTATAAGTGTAGGTCCCAGCACAATGGGGCCTGGGTCGGGGCCTCTGGGTGCTACTGGAATACAGACAGATACTAATTGTGACAGTGTCTAAGCACGACGTGCCTCCAGTCTTCACTGCATTCTGCGTGGGGGCTGGCCTTAGCCAAAAGAGGCAACGATGGACCCGCCACTTACCCCCTTGTTGAGTTCTTACCGGGTCTTTGAATTGCTCGCTCACTGACCGAATGACGGGGAGGGTCTCCTCCAGCTTGGAGGCCAGCTGGTCGGCGTTCATGTCCCCCAGGCCAAGCATGTTACACATCTGGAGAGGGATGGGATGCAACGCCACAGCTCAGCGAAGAGAACCGGACAGTAGCTAGCGCTCTGAGCCCAACACCCTGGGCTGGGTGCAGTCCCACGGCACGCTCTGCCACCGGACCCCAGGACAGGGTGTCCCATAGCCCCAGCCAAGCCCAACCTGACTTACGCCAGAGGGATACAGAGCCTTACCCATGAGGACCCAGGCCAGATCAGAGCCGCTGAGTGCGACACACCATGACCCAGGCCAGCGCGCTCGAGTGCTGCACACCCAGTCCATGGTCTAGCCCAACCCCACCCAGATCTAGAAAGAAAGCTACTTGCCGAGAAGAACCACGCCATAGCCCAAGCCAGCGACTGGCTCCCCAGCTCCCTTCCCCACTTACCTGAGATATGAAGGGGCTGATCTGGTTCTTGATCTGCATCAGGCGGCCCAGGCCCCGCTCCACGATTGTGGGGAAGTTGAGCAGTCGCAGCGTGTGCCCAGTGGGGGCTGTGTCGAACACCACCACGGAGAAATTCATCCCCTTCACCAGCCTGTATGTGCCAGACAGACATGAGCACCAGGGCCGGGAGCCAGGGGCTTAGCCTCAGAAGCGTAACCCCCCTCGTCTCATTCCCACAATAATCTGGAGTGCCCCCCGTCCCTTCTCCCTAGTGCTGGTGAAAGGTGCCAGACTACACATGACCCAAACCAGTCTCCCCCCTCCCTGGCTGGCTGTAGTGGTATATACCAGAGGGCTCCTTCCTCCCCCCTACACCATTGGAGGTGGTAATGGTACATCCCAGAGCACCCCTCTGTAATGGCACATCCCAGAACATCCCCACTCCATAGGTGGTCTTGTCCCCTGTCCTCGCAAGGGGCTGTAATGGTACATCCCAGAGGCCTCCTGTTGAAATGGTATATCCCAAAGCTCCCTCGTGCCTGAAACTGGTCTTGTTCCCCTCTTTGACTGTAATGGTACAGCCTAGAGTGCTCTTCCACGTGCAGGGGAGGGGCTCGTTCTCAACAAACACACACACTGTAATGAACTCACACCTGGATAACTAAGTCCCCTAGATAGCCCCCCCACAGGCAGAGCAGTGGCACCCCTGCCCTAGAGGGGAGTTCCAGATGTCCCCATTTTATAGGGACAGTCCCGATTTTTGGATCTTTTTCTTATATAGGGTCCCATTACCCCCCACCCCCATCCTGATTTTTCACACTTGCTGTCTGGTCACCCTAACCTCTGTGGTCCATTCCATGCTTGGCACAAATTGGCACAGTGGTGTCAAGTGCATTGGGTGGATTTTGTGACACCTGTTCCCAGAACTGTGAGCCACCCAACTCCTGTCTCCCGTGGCCAATCAGCTGTCAGATGGGGGTGGATCTGGACTGGGATTGGCTACCTAGAATTTCACTCCCATACTCAAGAGTCCCAGGTGAACTATGTGCTCTGGAGGGAACGGGTTCTGCTTCTGCTCGGTTTACGTTTCCAAATGCTTCGCTGAGAAGTCTTTGGGATTGTTCTCGATAACTGTGATATTATAAATTGAGCCTAGAGGCCCCAGCAGAGATCGGGGTCCCACTGTGCCGGGCGCTGTACGGTGTGACAAGCCGTGCCCTGAAGAACTCACAGGGCAAACAGAAGAGACAGACAAGGTAAATGCTCTTAGCTCCGCTTTACAGCTGGGGAACCGAGGCCCGGTCAGCCACAGCCACTAGCCCACAGTCCCAGACGCCTCGGGCAGAGCTGGGAACCAAACTGAGGTCTTGAGTTTATTCCCTGTCCATTAGGTCATGGCTCTGACCCTGCCAACAGCTGAACCCAGATCTCACAGTCCCGGGCACAACGCCATGGGGGTGGTGGTGGGGAAATGTACCCACCCTGAGGATCTGTAGCCACCTTCTGACTATAATGGTACGCCCCACACACCTCCTTGCCGATGGTCTTACCCGCCCGGCCCATCCCCATGTGACAGATGTGCAGCCCCATTGCTTAACGCACTACAGGAAGGTGCTTGGACCAGTGACAAGTGCAGTATGAGAACCTATACAGAAGACAGTCCTCTTTCACCTACAGATGGTCTCATTCCCACCCACGGTGCTGTAATGGTACATTCTAATGAGCCTCCTCTATAGGTGGTCTCATCCCCTGCCTTTACAGCATATCCAACCCCTTCTCCTTTCCCCCCCCTAATGGTACATCCCAACCCCTCCTCCCCTACAACAGGTGGTCTGCCCTTCAACTCCCCCTGCCATAGTACTGGTACATCCCAATCTCTCCTCCCCTACGATAGGTGGCCTGCCCTTGTCACCTTTTTGTCAGAGCCATCCCAACATCAACTAAGCGTCCCAGTCGCTTGAGGCAAGTATCATGGGCCAGCGCCAGGCTGCCGAACTCACCTCATCACCTCCGCATAGCTCATGGCCTCATCGATGCCGGGGAAGGCGCTCATGGCCTCCTGCATCATCTTCTTCCCCATGCTCAGCATGTTGTCCTCCTCGAAGAACTCATCCGGGAGCTCAGCCACCCCCAGGCTGGGGTCAATCTCCTGGGGAAAGGGAGGAGAAGGGGGCAGTTTAGGGAAGAGTGGCCATCGCTGTCCAAACAATAGGAGACTTGTTGGCTCAGCACCAGCTCTTGCCTTTGACATGAGAACATGACAGAGGGGAGATAGACACATTTCAGAATGCCTGATGGGTTAGAACAGGGGCTGCTGGATTCTATTCTCTGTTCTGGAAGGGGAGTGGGGTCTGGTGGTTAAAGCAGGGAGAACTGGGAGCCAGGACTCCTGGGTTTTAGTCCCTGCTTTGGGAGTGGGGTCCAGTGGTGGTGGTGGTGGTGGTGGTGGGGCGCTAGGAGTCAGGACTCCAGGACTCTAACTCTTGGCTCTGGAAGGGAAGTGGGGGCTAAAGGCTGGACCAAGGGAAACTGAGTCAGGACTCTTCCCCTCTCTTCCCAATTCTAAGAAGATGCTTGATCGCGTGGTTAAAACAGGTAACTTGGAAGCAGGACTCCTGGGTCTGTCCCTGCGCAAGCACTGAGAGACTCAGCTCCAGCCCTGCACACGGCAGAATGAGCCATTGGAAACCCATCCTCTTATCCCTTCCTCTCCTCCCCCAGCCCTAACTCACCATTGCAAACAGGTTCTCATAGCCCTTGACTTTTGTGGGGACCTTGGAGAATTTCTGGTCGAAGGCATCGGAGATGTTGTGGGCTGGGTCGGTGGAAATGATGAGGACGCTCTCACGCACCTTCGACAGCTGCACGGCCAGGCTGCAGCTGTGGGGGACAAATCAATGGATATGAGAAGGGAAACAGCTATGGAAAATCCATGGGGCTGGAGGGATGAGGCGTGAGATATGGGGGCAGGGCATGCTCACCTCTTCCCCACAGGTGCAATGGTAGATTCCAGCTCCCCTACAAATAGTCTGTTCTTCTATTCTCCCCCCCAGCATAATGGTACATACCAAGTGCACCAGTAGAAGCCACCTGTTCCTTGGTGCAATGGTATATCCCGAGCACTCTTCACAAGTTGTCCCCCCCCATCCGCAAATATGGTACATCCCACCCAACCTTATCTACAGGTGGCCACACTCTCCTCCCACCCCACAGTAATAGCACATCCAACCTCGCTATAATAGTACATCCCACCCCCTACAAACGATCTCACCACTTGCTCCCCTTACTAGTGGTAAATCCCACACCCCTCCCGTACACAATGGTACATCCCAACCCTTCTAGCCTACAGATGGGGTCAATTCCCCCTATATACTACCATGGTACAGTCTAATGGGGCCTCGTCTACAGGCAGCTTCACCCCCCCCCTCCGCATGATAGTACATCCAACCCCTCCAAGTGGCCTCGCCACTCCCAACCGTCATCCCTCCCTCTCCAAAGTAATGGTAGATCCCAACCACTCCCCCTTCTCCCTACACAATGGTACTTCCCAACCCCTTCAGGTGGCCTTGCCACTCCCCCAACCGCTCCTCGTCCCCCCACATAATGGTACATCCCAACCCCTCCAGATGGCCTTGCCACCCCTTCTTCCCCCACAGTGGTACAGCCACGCACGCTCTCAGCCCCTCCGCCCCGCTGTAACAGTCTCACCCCCCCCCCTCACCTGCAGGTGGTTTTGCCCACTCCTCCCTTCCCCCCCACGAAGATCCACTTGAGGCTCCGCTGCTCGATGATGTTGCTCAGCGTCGGCTCTAGCGGTTCCACATCGGGGGCGTCCTCGAACTCGTCCGCCTCCGGCCCCCAGCCGGACCCCGCCGCCGCCGCCATCTTGGAACCGGCTCACGTGACTCGGTACTGGGCCAGACCATTCGCGGAGGGAGGAAGCACAGAACGAACACGCACTTAGAGAAGACGGAGCTGTGCCGCCCTATTCCGTCACACTCTCTGTACTATCCCCGTAATCCACAGCAGTGGTACAGTCCGACCACGCCCCCTCATCATCTGACTGGGTCACTCAACAAGCCCGCCCACCCTGATTTGGCCTGGAAAAGTTCCGCCCCCTTCGCCTCATCTGATTGGTCCCTACGACATCCGCTTTACGTGATTGGGCTAAAGAGAGGGGCCCTGATTGGTTCGTTGGATTATGGGACGCAGACAGCCTCACTTCCATCCAAAGGGCCCCTGATTGGAGTCGAGGTTCACGATCTGGCCGCCCATTGGTCCCGGTGCCTGCCATTCCTCTTGAGCGCGTGCGGCACCCGCGTCCCTGCCGGGGACGCTCTCGCACTCCCAGCGTGCCTTGCGCCAGCAAAGCGCTCGCTCTCCCGACACCCCCCGGGGCTGGGCTCGTCCCGTCGTGCCCCGCGGCCGGCGCTGGCTTTTCCCGACACCCCCCGGGGCGCGGCGGCGGCGGTCTCCGCGGACAAGATGGCGGCCCGAGGGGGACGGGCGGCGGCGGCGGCGGCGGCTCCGCAGGGCCCGGGCGGCGTCAACATCTTCGCCAACGACGGCAGCTTCCTGGAGCTCTTCAAGCGCAAGATGGAGGCGGAGCAGCGGGGGCGGGAGGCGCCGGCCCAGGGGGGGCAGGAGGCAGCGGCCGCCGGGACGGTGGGGCCTGGGGAGGAGCCGGCGGCAGGGGCGGCCCCGGGGGACTCCGGGACTGAGCAGCAGCGGCCGCCCGAGGGGAAGAAGAGGAGCGGGAGCGCGCTCAGCTTCGTAAGGACCCGGAGCCCCGCTTCCCGCGCCTCGCCTCGCCCCCCCCCCCCCCCCCCCCCCCCCCCCCCCCCCCCCCCCCCCCCCCCGCCCCCCCCCCCCCCCCCCCCCCCCCCCCCCCCCCCCCCCCCCCCCCGCCCCCCCCCCCCCGCCCCCCCCCCGGGCCCCCCCCCCCCCCCCCCCCCCCCGCCCCCTCCCCCCCCCCCCCCCCCCCCCCCGCGCCTCGCCCCCCCCGGCTTTTTCCCCCCCCCCCCCACCG
>NC_048313.1:16708046-16723611 GCF_013100865.1 Trachemys scripta elegans | reverse complement strand
CCCCCCCCCACCCGCTCCACTGTCTCTGTCCTCCACCCCTTGGGGCCTCTCCCATCCCATCTACTTTTATTCTTCCTATCTCCCCTGGGGCCTCAAACTCCCAATCCCACTCTGGTCCCTGGGAGACCGACCCCCTTTTTCTTTCCTTTTCATCTTCCTCTCTTGCCCACTATGGGGCTTTGCATCTGTTCTCTTGCTTCCATCTCTCTCCTCTCATTCCCAGGGCCTCCCCTCCTCTCTCCCCATCCCAGGCCTTTACCTTCTTTTTCCTCCAGGGCCTCATCCCCCTCCCCCTCTCTTTTATCAGCCCTGTGGACCTCAAATTTTCCCGTCCCATGGGGGCCTATGCCCAAATCCCAGGCACCTCCTTTTATTGTATAATTCCTTCCTCACCCCTCCCTCCCAGGACACCTGCCCCATCACTGGAGGTTCCACTCTTCTTCCCTTTCTCTAGCGCATCTTTTCTCCTGGATATTTATCTACTCGTTGGACCACCTATCCTGCTAGCCTCCCTGTCCTTATTCTGAGCCTGCAGCCTTTCCTCCCTTGTCCTTCTTTGTGGGGTGGTATTCTCCCCCCTCTCCCCCTCACTCATGCTCCTGATCCCCCTGCTGCTTTAGAACCCTCTGCATGTGAGGAAACCCATATTTCCCATCCTTGTTCCCTTTCCATAACGGGGGTCTCCTTCCCCTTACTGGGTGTCCTTATTCCATCCCCACCAGGAAGCAAGTTCCCCTCGCTGAAGGCAACTTCTCCATCCCACATGAAAAGTCTTTCCTCCTCTCCCTGTCCCTGGCACTTCTTCCTCCCTCCAATGCCTGCTAGTAGGTGCCCCGAACCTGATTTGTCTCTGGGATGTCTCTTGGAGAAGCGTTGGATGCATCTCCCCGAGGTTATCCTTTTCCATCCCCCACACGCCCAGCTTCATGGCTTAATTTCAACTAGTTGGCTGTGCGCACATGCCAGGACCAGAGGGGAAAACGTTAATTGCTGGAGTCCTCAAAAAGTTCCTTCTGTAGAAGTGGACTGGCCAGTCCTGGGCGCAAGCTCTGGTGTGTGTTCTGAGTGCCCGTTAAGGAATGAAGCAATTACTAGAGCTTGTGCTTCATCCAGGCTGCCCCCTTATCAGATGGCTAATAAATCCTTGGAGTTTATATAGTGCTTCAGAACATTGCAGTGCTAAGTAGCTAATCCTGAGCACTCCTTAGAGGTAAGTATTCTCCCTGATTTTGAGCTAGGGAAACAGAAGAGCTACGGCAAGCTGACGAAAGCCTTTTTGGGCTAGTAGCAAAGCTGGATTAGAACCTGGTAGGCATGACTCCCAGTCCATAGTTGCAGCCCTCTGCTCTAACCACTAGGTCATATCCCCTTTAGACCTGGAGGGCAAACTTGTCGTTCTTGGTTACCTGCCCCTCACTGCCTTGAAAGCCAGCTGAGCTTGGAGAAGTTAGTTTTGTGTGCAACAGTCACTGCTGCGGAATGTAACGTTGTGGCAGGTTTGTCAGTGTGGAACTGGGAACCAGGCGCTCCCGAGTTCTAATCTCCGTTCCCCTGTCGACTCTGTGGCCTTGGGCAAGTCCCTTACTCTTGCTTCACAGATTTGAGTGAGAATGAAGCGGTAAAGGGCCCACAAATGCTATGAGCTATTGCCGATACTTGCGATATTTATAAAATAGAGGCTCTGGACGAAGCTGCTTTCCAAGGAGAGTTTTTTAGGGCTACAGAAGAAACTTATTCCAGCAATGACGTTTTCACTTCCTGACATGCGGGTGGAATTATCTCTTAGAGAAGTCTTGCTGATATATATATATTTTTAAACGCCTGGATCTTTACTCTGAAGAATAGTCAATTAAGATGTAATGTGTCAAAGGAACTCTTGCATCCCGGTTTGCACTGAATAGTGTGCTTCCTTAACCATTATTGGCGCTGCTCCCCTGTTGTGCTTGGGAGCGCGTTAGCTGCAACTTGTCAAGATTGCAATGATACTAAAGCCAATCCCCTGCTCTTCCATTACAATATCTAGGTCACTTATCAAACTATGATGGGGCTAAATACACCTTAGGCCCTCTCCCCACAACTATGCTAGCTACAGCAAAGGTCAGAAACAGTTGTCGGGAGCTGGATGGGGACAATAAAGTGGGCGAGATAAAATAATGCAAAGAATAACCATTGCCTTTCCCAGTTGTCTCTGGTACCAGCTGTACAAGTGGTGATAGGTGTGGGTGAAAACTGCAGTGGTGTTTGCGAATGTTAAACAGGTGCAGAGCCTCAACTTCTTTGGGCTCCAGCATTCAGAAACTGGCCTCCACAGCTATTAATACTCTCCTTCCTTCCTGCAGTGCTGGTCACTCTCAGCCCCTTTGAAACCCCCTAGTAGAGTACATTGAATAGTCAGTAAGGCTAAGATTTTTGTGTCAGAAATTTTTAGTAAAAGTCACAGACAGATCACGGGCAATAAAGAAATTCACGGAAGCTGTGACCTATGACTTCTACCAAAACTACCCCTGACAAAATGGGGTGCTCAGCTGTGGCGTCCCCCCACCGCCCGCAGCAGTTAGGGAGCTGTGGGGGGACCCTGCAGTCACGGAGGTCGCTTGAAGTCACAGATTCCGTGACTTCCACAACTTTTGAAAAAACCGTAGCCTTAATCATCGGTAGCATTGCTGGCCATCCGAGTGCCTGCTTAATGCATAGGATAGGCCTCGATTCACCAAGATATTAACATTATTCTGCAATGAGGCTATTAATATGCAAAAAAGTTATTCATGTGCCTGTGTACCTTGCTGAATCAGGCCCTAGCTAAGGTAAAGCTGTCTGCTCTGTGGTGTTCAGGACAGGCTCTAGTACTACGTTTTTCTAGTCCCTTCATGTTGAACGCCACCTTACTGTAGGGCTGTTAGCGAGAGCTGTTTAACGGCCTTATAGAATATAGCCACCCCATGGGATGAATTTTGCACATTTACTGGTACTAAACCCTATTTTTGGATTTCATGAGCAGGCCCGTGAGTGTCCGAACATAGTACAGTAGATCTCTGAAAACTAGACCTGGATGATGATAGAGGCACAAATCTGAGCTCCTTTATGTGGCGCTAACGGCACTTTCATTCATAGTAAAACGGTCTGCAGTTCCCGTGTGCACTGAGCAGCAAAACCCCATTTTCCCTTAGCCTGCTCTAGCTCAGGGTCAACAGGGATTTTAGAGAATGAAAATCCAAGTGCGAAGGCTGTGGAGGAGAGTTTCCTGCCCTTTACTTTTTTGTGTATTAATTGGCTATGAAGCACCAATTGCACACATTGTGCTATCGAGCCCTGCCTCCCATTCCTAGCAATGTTGGGACTGGTGGTGAGGGAGATGGGCATCACTCAAGGCTTGCAGTGCTATTGCAGCTTGGCTGGAAACGGGGAGCTGGGATCTTTTTTGGGGTAGGAGGAAGCAGGGATTTCATGGCATCTTGCCTTGCTCGAAAGTCCTTTGCATAGTCAGGTTCAGACTTCGGTGAATGGGAACAGGAGCAGGGTTTCCCCAAGGCTGTGGTTGGGAGTCCCAGCAACCTGACTGACTGGATGTTGCCCACGAAGGAATGACTGACTCTCGGAGAGAATTATTCTTATGCAAAATGTTTGTCTTCCTCTGATTCCTACTTAGCTAATTAGTGAATGCACATAATCTCGACTTACATCATTGCATAAAAATAATACCCCACTAGCTTTAGAAACTCGATGCAGAGATTTCTAGAGTGCCCGGAGCACTTCCTCAAGTCTGAAAATCCACATTGCTACTACACACGGGGCAGCAATTTAAGAGCAGATCGGTTTAGAGAGCTTCGGGTGATAGGCTTGCAATGCTCAGTGTCCCCTATTGATGCTTGCCGACGTCTGTAGGCGAAACCACTTAAGGCATATTTGAGGGGGTGGAAAAGGATGCATGAGGCTCGAAAAATGAGTTTCCTTGAGGGACAGCCCTGCTGTAATGGCTTACATTGGGATGGGGAGGAACTCTGGGTTAGGATTCCGATTCCCTTGCCATCTGTTTGCATTTGGATTAAACCAAACGGTGTGTCGGTAGCCAGCGGTTGGAAGTGGCTGTGCTGGGGAGTGCAGGCTGTAGGTAACGCTTGGCAGCTTTATTCTGAAGAACCGGCATGACGCGTTAAGATGATCTAATTGAAGGACTCCCTATTCCATTATATAGTGGGCAACATTACCCTTGCAGCTGCCAGGGCTCGTATAACGGTTGCAGTCTTCTGTCCCTTCACCCAGGTGGGCAAGCGGAGAGGTGGCAACAAACTAGCCCTGAAGACAGGAGTGGTAGCAAAGAAGCAAAAGACCGAGGAGGAGGTAAGTGGCAGAGGCAGGGTTGCCTAGTGGATAGTGCACTGGACTGGCACTTGGGAGACCTGGTTTCTGTTCCTGGCATTGCTTTGCTAAGTGCCCTGGGGCAGTTCATGACCCTTTGTGCCTCCATTTCATCATCTGTAACATGGGGTGATACTGATCGTTAAGCACTTTGAGATCTCTGGAGGGAAGAGCTAGGGATGGCCGTAGAACCTCTATTTTACAAACCAACTGGGAACTAAAGAGTTCATAAATTTGATGATCTCAAAATGACAGTAGTTTCTAGTGCATAAGTTGCAGTATCGTGCCCTGCATAGCTTGCTTGCTTGTCCTTCAAACTGCTGAAAAACGGTTTCCAGTGCATTGACCGCACTTTGTTCTTCGTCGACATCGCTTTCATTACGTGATTTCCCCATCCCACGGTGGGGGGGATGATTTGTGTAACTGGTTGTTTGTAAGATTGGTGTTGTAAAATGCAGGTTCTACTTTAATATTTATTATTAGAGATTGTAAACGTTCTTGAAAGATCAATCAAGGCGCATTTCTGGGCAGCGGGTTCTGGAGTGAAATGAATTCTGAGTGACCCAGGTCCTGTGCTGCTTGAAGGAGACTTCGAGCCACCTTTATACTCCCCTATTCTGGGGCTGGGTTAAGGGAGACTGAATAAGAGTGTCTACGTGAACCTATTCTGGGTTATTTGCCCATGTATCGAAGCCATTCTGTCCATGTGGACACTCCAAGTGGGCCTGCTTGTGTTTAGATTAATCCACTTCCAACGTGGCAGTTCTGGGCTATTTCCCTGTGCAGACAAGCCCTCAGAAGAGCCTCTGAGCTGCTCCAAGTTACGCTGTTTCCTGGGGCCCGCGGAAGCAGAGAGTATCTGCAGTGCTACGTAGCCATGCTCCCATCCCACCCCTCGGCTGAGGGCAGATGGGCCATTGTAGAGCCCTTGTGGTAATTGTACACCAACATCCTATGCAGCGGAGATTTGCAGGGAGTGCCTTTCAAGCCATCAGTGGTGAAAGGGGCTTCAGTATAACAGAGTCAAGCTATGTATGGGATTAGAACAGAAGTTTGGTGCCAGGTCTCCTGGGTTCTATTCCTGGCATGAGAGAGGAGCTCTGGTACTCAGAGCAGAGGTGGGACAGGGAATCAGCGTTCTCCGGGTCTGTCCCCAGCTCTGGGCAGGGTGGGTGGGGCCTAGCGATCAGAGTTGGGAGTCAAGATTCCTGGGTTCTAGTCCTGCCGCTGACTTGCTGTGGCCTTGGGCAAAAGTCTTCCTGTCCCTGTCCGGCTACTTTATCTGGCAAGGGTGTTGGCAGGTAGCTAATTAGTGTAAAGCACTTTGAAAATGAAATCCACTTAGTGCATGTGTTTTGGTTACAGCCTTTGAAGCCCCCCTCCTCCTCCCCCCCTTCTCTCTCTCTGCAGGTTTTGACAAGTAAAGGAGATGCCTGGGCCAAATACATGGCAGAAGTGAAAAAATACAAAGCCCACCAGTGTAGCGATGACGACAAAACGAGACCCCTTGTTAAATAGCCCTTCTTTCTGCTGACTTCCGTGAGGACGCTCTGTTGTACATACTTATTTAAAACAGCGAAGGAGGGTAGCTAGTCACTGCGAACTTAACACCGCTGTTTCTAGCATTGGCTCCAATGGATGGTTCCCACAGACGTTTTTTTATATGCCCAGGCGCACCGAGACTTTCATTAGTCTGTCGTTTACTTAGTTTTGTTTTCGTTGGTTCCTTCTGGGAAGTACGGACTCTGAATTAGTTGTAGCTTTTATTTTTTTAAAAGAATCCAAACTAGTGGAATCCCGACAATGTTGTGTATTTCCGCGGCTGTCAAAGCAAAATCTAACCACCAGCTCTCGCGTGTGAGATACAACTCGCTTCCACGTCCGTACACAACCAAGAACCTGTCCCACCACCTCTGCTCTTCCCTCTCACCCACTGAGGACTCCAGCCGTCTCAGCAAGTTGAGCTTCATACTAGCTAACTTCTTTGAGTAGAAACCGTAGGCGGTAGATGGCGGGCATCAAACTCCATTATTAAAGGTAAATGTGGATGCCACAGATGCATTTACTCATTAAAGACCTTGGATATTTTTAAGCTGCTCCTGCTTTGTTGGGTGTCTTTGATGCCAGGGCTACATTCCCTGCAGCCTTGTTGGAGGGTTCCCAGTTGGTTCCTCGCAATACCTTTGCTCTGTTACCCTTCTCAGCGTTTTCAGGACCAATCAAGGGTTACTGGGTTTCCAGGCATCTATTCTGCGATGCTGGTTTCTCTCCCCAGTTCCTTCACACAACTTCCAGCGGTTTCAGGCAGCCCAATCGCTGCCTGCCTAACAAACTCCTGTGACTGCAACCCCGCAATTGCTACCTGTGTAATGGGAGGGGTGTTTCTCAGAACTAGTCAAGTGAAAGGGAGGCCTCTGGTCGCTCCTGTAAGCTAAGCAGCTTGTAACTTGTCACCAGTGGGTAGTCTCATGAGGGTCAGGGAGTGCCCGGGGAGGGGAAACAGACTGAAGTGTTAAAAACTTGCTCCTGAAGACTCAAATCAACTGTGGCAAGGCCTCTTAGAGCAGCCTGATCACAACTGGGCCATGTCCTCCTGGTGGGGCTTGCACTAAATCAGAGTGACATGAGCTGTAGGCCTGGCTGGAAGTCAAACCCCTGGATCGCTGCAGCTGTGACCAAGTCATTTCAACTCTGCCTTTCTCCCTACTCACAAGATCCTTACTTCAAAGTTGGGGGGCAGGAGAGTTGCTACAGTGCTGTGAAGTCTTAAACTCCAGCTGTGGGCAGTGGTGAAGGCTGCAGGGGTTGCTAGCAAGATCTGCCAGGTGGAGGCCATCTCAAACTAAATCCCCACCTGTAATGAAGTGATGGCTTAAAGCCAGGGCCTGCAGCTTGTAACCCACTGCTTTAGCCTGGGGGCCTCTGCTCTTGGCCTTTATTTCCCCAGCAAGTGGGGCATCAAGTTAGGTTTAAATCTCAGGCCCATTGTGCCATTTTCAACCACTTGCCTTCAGTTGGCTCTTCTCCCCTGTTCACAGTGAGCACCTGGAGATGCTCTGACCTGGCAGCAGCTTTGAGGATAGAGAGGTGCAGCTGCCAATTAATCCTGGAATATTTTGGGAGCCAGATTTTCCCCAGGGATGGCCCTTGGCATGAGGAGCTGGGGGAAGGGTGTAGTTTCCTGTATCTTCTCTCCCTCAGGGTGGGAGGGGGAAGCTGGATCCCCTAATCAGTAGAGATGAATGACATGACTCTCTTGTGGCTTATAGCGGGTATCCTACCTAGGGAAGGCTTTAAGTAGACAGCTGGGCCTTGGAGCTGCTGTGACCTGTCCTCTGGGGCTGTCCACCCAATTCATCCCTCTTTGTAACAATCTTACGGGCCAAGCTCAGAACCACTGACAATTTTTTCTTAAGACTGGCTTTTTAAAATAAACTCCTGTTGTACATACTGCCGTGTCGGTAGGTCTGTTTCCCAGGAAGTGTTGCTCTGTTTTCTGTCTAAAGCCATTAACAGGTAGAGCTGCTGTAAATGGAGCCAAGTAAGCTGTTGACTACAGCATGGCTTCCCTCGCTGGAGAAAGAGGGTGGTACCTACCTCCTGGGCAGGGGGCTGAGGTAAGTGCTTTGAGCTCATTGGGTAGAAGGAGCTATGGAAATAACCAGGGGTTACGTCTACACTGCACCATTGACCTAGAATCCTCCCAAACCCCATTTCTGTCCCATAGGAGCATCTGAGGTGGGTTTGAGGGTGTTTTAAGGCCAGGTTAGCTAACTCAGCTGGGGAGGTGGATTAGAACCCAGACAGGAATCCACAGGCTTTGCTGTGAGGAGGCAGGCTGAAATACTCCGGTGCTGCTTGTCCTCCAATGCTCTTGCCCAATTCTCTGCCCTGAAAAGGGCGTTTCTCCCATGATCGACTGGGAAGGAATCCCAGAGTGTCTCAGCCCAGAGAATGCAGGGCTATGCCCCTAGACACACAGGCGAGTGCAGAAACTGTGAGGACTTGGTTCAGTGCTGGGGGGGACACACCCAGGCACTGCTCCCCCAGGTTAATAGCAGTGTAGACATGTAGTCTTGAGACCTCAACCAAGACCAAGGGCCCTGTTTGTACATGGTCAGACAGTCCTGGCCCTGAAGAACTTACAACTGACAACCTTGGCGTGGGCTGGAAAAGGACTTGTCCGCTGGCACTAGCAGAGCTGGGGTTTGAACCTGTTTCCTGACTGCTAGTCTCGTGCTCTAGCTCCTGGCCCACAGCGCCTGTCTTGCAAGGGAGAAAGCAGCTAAATAGGGAGAGTGCAACTCACGAGGGGAGTCAGTATTGTCCCAGGAACGGGGAGTGCTGGCCAGCCCTCAAACCACACTCCAGCAAACTAAGGATCAGCAAGTGGTAGAAGAAAAAAAAATAAACCAGGCCAGGGAGGGCCCAGTCCCAAACCGCCCTCCCAGCTAATGGTGTGAAGTTAAAGACAGCAGGAGGTGGTGGCCCCAGCTGCTGCAACCAGTTTTGATGGTGGGGAGCAGTTTTGGGTGAAGAGACCACAGGTCCAGGCGAAATCTCCCACACACACGGCTGATTTCAGCAGCTAGCCCTGCCCTTCTCTCTGGGACACGGCCTGGTCGATCAGGAGCAGTTTAGGCCCGTGCTCCTGCCTGATTTCCACCTGCATGAAGTATTTACTGTCCCCCAGCAAACCATTCCAGTAGTTGTATCTGCTCCTGGATGGGGCGGGAGGCGATGCAAGTGGTCGTGACAGAGGGCTACAGGAGTCTTAAATGTGGTCTAGTGCTGCATCTTGTCAGGGTTGGGTGGCTGTTCCTCACCCGGACCTAGGGCTGACATGTCCCTCCTTCAGTGGTGTGTGCTGTGACCAGGCCGTTGTAAGATACTCTGCAATCAAAGCCATGAGGCTGAACGGTACGAGGGGCTTACCACCAGAAATCCACACAGCCGCGCACTCATAGGCAATCTATTTTATTGTTCATTTCCAATGCAATGTACATCAGTCTTAACGTTCAAGCGCTAAATCCTTGTTAAGGACAATACATAACTGGAAAAGCCCTTTCACGCTTCTGGCCGGGGAGCCACTAACAGAGGACGGGGCAGCCCGTCCAACCAGCAACTCACTCAAAATGGTGCTAACCCCTGGTGGGCCGGGCCGATTCCTGCACTGCGAGCGGCATCTGACAGCCGAGTGCGTGGAAGGCAAATGAGCTGGCTTCGCTAGGGTGGGTTTTAAGTCTCAAGGCAACAAGAGAAGCTCCTGGTGCTCCCATCATGCGAAAGAAAACTTCCTATTTCATGGAGCAAACGGCCTCTGTTTTCAATTTTCTACTCTCGTCGTTTTGATTAGTCGTCATTGCCTTGTGAGCCAGCTAAGGCGGCAGATCTGCAGATTGTAGAGTTTAATGACTGGTATTAAAGTTGCAGTCTCAAAGGGAACAAATGAACCGCTGCCCTGCCTTCAAAAAGGAGAAAATTAATCAAAAGCAACTGCCCTTTACCTGACAGACACTTAAAATAGCACTAGGGAAGAAATCTGCATTCAGTTATTTAAAGCCACTCAGTTGTGACACAATAAAAACCACATTGTGCCAAGCCAATTGGGCTTAACGGAAATAATTTATTTTGGGGACCATAAAACCTTCTGGGGGTGGGAGAAATTCCTCCAGGAAATAGCTTTGTTCAGGCAGATGTGCCAGCTGGAATATTAAAACACTGTCTGATTAGAGATTATTCTCACCAAAGCAGAAGAGAAAAGGAGCGGGGTTGGGTTTCCCTTCCTCCTTAAACCCAAGATTTACGCTGAGGAGGTTAGCGCCTTTACGGGGTGCCATTCATCGTGCTAGAATCGCAGAGTCCTGCTGGAATGGTGCTAGTTAAAGCCACCCACTAAGGTTGCTTCTCAGGCACTCCTGTTTGAGGAACAGCGGGTGGGGAGCCCTCGGGGACTTATTTTCATCATTCCAGCCCGTTTGGGGTGGGCGGTTTGGTTTCAGTCAGCCAAGGGGTTAAGCGCAGCTGCCGCCATCCAGGGGAAGGAAAAAACAGGTGCTAAAGAAGCTGAGTTGTGACTATTTAAAGCAGAGATGGACAAAAAAAGACAAAAAAAACCCCTAACCCAGCTAGATGTCGAGCAGCGCAAGCCAGCGGCTCTTGCCAGCACCTCTACGATTTGCACCTTCTGCTTGTAACGGAGGAGATCAGCACCTGCTTTTATTGAACCTCATCCGTGTATCTCGTTCACCGCTGCGTTACGCTAATATCGTCACACTCACGAAGGGGCCGCAGCCGAACAGCACCTCCCCCCCATCCCCATCAGAGCCAGGCCATGCTCGCTAAGGAGCTACTCGGAGAGGCTGCGTAGCATGGGCGGGTGCTGCTTTCTGGGAGGGCCCAGGAAGGGAACTTTCGATACCTCAGCCTGACACGCTAATACAGAGATTGTAAGAGGCAGCTTTTAACTGACATTCAGTCGGAGCGACATTCTGACGGCTCAGGACGATCCGCAAGGCAGCAGGGCTGGAGTTCCTTGCCGTCGGAGTCTTTGGTGTAACCCGTGAGTATGCAAAACGAACAGCTCCCAGCGCGTCCGACCTCGCCTCACCACCAGCCTCGAAGCATTAGCGTGGGCCACGCCGCCGCCGCTTGGCCTCAATTCGTCTCGTAGGAGGCCAGCAGAGCAGCGTCCACCGGCTCCATGCAGGAGGGACAGGTGAAGGAGCGCATCAGCCAGTCGTCGATGCAGTCCACGTGGTAGATATGCAGGCAGGGCAGGAACCGGATGGGGTCTCCATACACGAAATCCAGCATGCAGATGACGCACCTATGGCCAGAGAGAGGGGAAGTGCTGTTAGCTCGCCGTCTGCAGGGGAGATACCTGGCCCCACTGTCTCCATCCCTGCCCTGGGGGCTTCACCCCCCGACGTTTAGGGGCGTGTTAAGCTGTTCTACTTCATGCTCAGCTTCCCACAAGCCCTGGGAAGAGAGAAAAGCCCCTTTCTTCTGCCAGAGCAGAGGTGGGCAAACTACGGCCCACGGGCGGACCCTCCTGCCCGGCTCCTGGCCAGGGAGGCTAGCCAGCCCCCGGCCCCTCCACTGCTGTCCCCCATCCACCGCAGCCTCACCTCGCTGCCAGCGCTCTGGCCCGCCACTTCTGCCAGGCAGTGCGGCGGCATGGCTGGCTCCGGCATGGAGCGGGTGGGTCCCGGGGGGGGCAGTCAGGGAGTAGGTGGAGGTGGTTTGGAGTGGGGGGGGGGCGCGTCGGGGACGGGGAACCAGGAGGGTTGGATAGGCATGGGAGTCCCAGGGGGCCTGTTGGGGTGGGGTGTGTGGATAGGGGGTGGGGCAGTCAGGGAGCGGGGGGGTTGGATAGGGTGTGGGGTCCCAGAGGGGTGGTTGGGGTCAAGGAGCAGGGGGGGTTTGGATGGGTTGAGGGTTCTGAGGGGGGCAGTCAGAGGATGGGACGTGGGGGGGGGGGCAGGGGCCAGGCTGTTTGGGGAGGCACAGCCTTCCCTACCCTGCCCTCCATACAGTTTTGAAACCCCGATGTGGCCCTCGGGCCAAAGAGTTTGCCCACCCCTGATATAGTGACTCCCAGCCAGCTCCCGGGCATGATCAGAGGGAGGGGTCTTGACCCAGTAAGCTGATGCCCACAGCCGAGTACAATCAAATGCCTCTGGACTTGATGCCAGGCACTGCAAGGCTGCATTCGACCAGCATTCTACCTCCCACAGCGCCCCGGACTAGCTGCTCCCAAGGAAGGTGAAAACGACCCCCCTTCTCTCCCCCCCTGCCCCATCTGAGCAGGGTGAACCCAGATGAACACAGCATTCAAGGTGGTGGCGAACGGATAGGATAGCAAAGTGAGTTCCAGTCTCATTTTCGCACGCCTGTAAGTTTAATACACTGGCTTTTGGACTGGGCAGTTTTCCACTTTGATTTCCTGACCCATACAGGAGAGCTCTTCAAGCATTTGAAATCTAGGCATCTGTCACCTAATAATTCCCTGCCCGCGCAGGAGCCTCGGGCATGAGGGCAGCTTGATCTCTCGCCTGTTCTCTGCCTGGAGCAGAGTTGAGTCTCCCGATGATTGAAATGCTTTAATGGCCTGTAACATACAGGAGGTGAAACTAGAGGATCTAATGGGCCCTTCTGACCTTAAGCTCTATGAGAGACAACAGAGGGAGTACAACCGGCGCCCTATTCGAAACAGAAAAAAAAAGGGTTACTTCCCACCTCAGCCTCCCAATGGGAGACTCTCTCAAATACCAGCTGAACTCTGAAACGCCAAACGTAACAAGCAGTAGCTCTCATGGGGGCTTGGTTATGTTTGGTGAAGGGTTTGAAGATAAAGTGAAGCTGTTTGGAAGAAGTGGGATTAGCCCACCGGATAGAAAAATATTTGCAGAGCTGCTCTAGCAAAGAGGTACGAGGACCAAGTCCTTGTCCTCAACGACTTTCCATTCTAGGCAGACGTTATCCAGCCTTGTGGAACACCACAGGCTTGGAGCTAGTAAGTTGTTTTCCCTCGAGGAGTGAGTGGATTTTCTGCCAAGCCTGGAAAGTTTCCACGACAATTTTGGAGTTACCGCCAACCTAGGCAGTAAATTCGAAGGACTGTTTAGCCATGCATTGGGGCGGATCGTTCAGCTTTATGGCGATTGCCGTCAGCTCACAGCTCAGCCGGGGGCTAAGAGAAGAAACAAAGGGCGTCGGACGCAAAGGACTTACTCTTTCACTTTTTTTTCCGATGGTTCTGTGCCCGGATCGAATATCCCTTTGGGCAGGTGCTGTATCAGCCCGATCCGCTGGGCGATTCGGATCTGTTCTTCCTCCGTTAGCTGCGTGGCAAGTCGGGTCTGGCTCGGCGTGGGGTGATACACTGGGATTGGCTCGTGTTCCTTCAAAATTAGAAGACAGAGTTCATTACCCTGGTAACAGGCACCCAGGGACTGAACGTCCCCCCTCCTCCTGATTTTAATAGAAAACAAACCTGTCAGGGATGGGCTAGGTAGACTCAACCCTGCCTCAGCATGGTGGGGTTGGACTAGATGACTTCTTGAGGTTCCTTCCGGCCTGGCATTTCTATTATGCTATTTAAGGAGTTAGTTTTGCAGTCTATCCAACTAGGAAACTTGAAGTGCCCTTATTTATACTGCAGTAGCAACCAGGAGCCTCAGTCCTGGATCAAGACCACAGCATGCAAGGTGCTGTACATTGTTTAGGTGAATTACCGTAGCGTCCAGTACCCCAGTCATGGATCAGGACCCCAGCGTGCTAGGCGCTGTACAAACAGACACCCCCCCCAAAAAAACAAGAAAAAGACAGTCCTTGCCCCCAAAGTGATTCCAATCCAAGGGTAAGACGAGATGACAGATGGATAGAAACAGACAGGGAAGCCCAAGGAAACAAGACTGGTCAGCATGACGGGCAGCGCATCAGCACAGCAGCTGCCTAGCTGGTGTCAAGGTTTCTACAGGCCTCATGACAGAGGGGAGTTTTCAGAGCCCTGTTATTTGCCTCCCACCGCAGGGCTGTGGACAGTTCTTCATGGTGTTACTGAACTCAAGCACCAATGGAGAACACCAACGTTGCTCCTGAGAAAACACCCAGGCGGGAGAGCCGGCCATTTCAGGCTGACCCACCCAGCCAGATGCCAGGATCCGAGGGGCACAGCGTCAAGCCCTTCATCCAGAAACGCACACGCTAATCCCTCCCCCACACCCCCAGTGGGTAATACCCTAATCCCTCCCCCTACAACGACAGAGGACACCAACTGGGCTCTCATGCGGCTTCAGACCTGTCTGGTGTGTCGGTACCAAGGCGATAGGTGCCTTAGGCCATGTCTACACAAACTTCCAGTGGCACAGCTGGACCGAGACAGCTGTGCTGCCATAAGAACACTCAGGTAGCTGCATTATGCCGACAGGAGAGAGCTCTCTCGTCGACAGAATAAAACCAGCTAAGTCAGCGAGCGCTGTGCACCTGAGCCCTTATGCGGGTAAAACTGGGGGAGGGTTTCCACACCACTGAGCGATAAAACTTTTGCCAACGTTAAGCTCTAGTGTAGACACGGCCTTAGAGTTTACATGGCTCTGAGCATTGGGCAGATCTCTTCCAATCTAATGAGGTGTTTCTACAGCACCCAGGAAACAGCTGTGTCTTGAGGGTGGAGACACCAAGCCTGGAGAGGAATGTTTAGGGTGGAGCTAGACTGAAATTGAGCACAGTATCAGGGTACAGTCGTCCCTAGGGAGACTGTGAAAAGCCCCATTGCTTGGGGTGTTTCAGACTAGGTCCAAAGGCCTGGGAATAGCCCATGGGGACAATCCCAAGCTGGACAAGCCAGGATTCTCTGCCTCCCAGTTTGCAGGAGGTGCTGATAGGAGCTGGTCGGAAATACAGCTTCTCTGGGAATGCCAGAGCCCCACAGCCAAAGCCAGCGCCCGCCAAAGGGAAGAGAATATGCCTGGAACCCAGGAGTTCTGGGGAGGGTCCTGCTGGTTCCTGGTGCCCAGCCATGCACCCATACAGGACTGGGAGTGCTGTTGGCTAGGTCAGGTAGGAGACACCCCCCACCTCCTAGTACCCTTCCCAAAGGAAGCCCGCACTGGGCCGCCCCCAGCACACCGCGTGAGCTGCACCCCCACCCCCGGAATCTCTCCCTGGGCCACACCCCTTGCTGCTCCCCTCCCCCAGCTGCACAGCCAGCTGCCCCAAGAGCTCCCCCTGGGGCTGCAAACCCCCCATAGGCCCCGTGGGTCACACCCCCGGCAGCAGGGCGAGCTTCTCCCATGGGCCACGGCGCAGCCCCCCTCCCCACCCAGAATCCCATCCCCATGGGCAGTAGCCCCCTCCTCCCAGCTCACCCCCCCCAACTACTCAACTCTCCTGGGAACGTCCCCATAGGCCTCGGTGTCCCCCACCCCAGACCCAACCCCCAACTGCTCCCCACGGCTCCCCCCCAGCTCATGAGCCTCTCCTTCCCCTACAGGCCTCCCCAAAGCTCCCCCCCCACACACACTCTCCCGGCATAGCCTCTCCCTTGGGCTCCCCGCCATGGGCCGCCCCTCTGCCTCCCCTACCCCCAGACTTCCTCCCATGACCGCCCAGCCCCCTCCTTCGCCCCCCACGGGCCCCATAGGCCCCCCAGGCTCCTCCCCGGGCCTATGATCCCCCAGTCCCCTCGGCCGTCCCCCCATTT
>NC_048313.1:16677330-16707692 GCF_013100865.1 Trachemys scripta elegans | reverse complement strand
GGGAGAGAATGGGGGTGGGGGAGGATGGGGGGGCTGGAAGGGGCGGGGGGAGCTGAGTGAGCCGGGGGGGGGCTGTAGGAGCAGCCGGGGGGAGGATGGGGGGCTGGAAGGGGCGGGGGGAGCAGAGGGTGTCTGGGGGGGTTGGGTCACGGGGGTGGGAAAGTGGGCGAGCCCAGGTGGAGGGGGGGTCGTTGGGAGATCAAATGTGGGGGGGCCAGGATGGAGCCCTGGGGGGCGGGAGGGGAGAGGATGGGGGGCGGGAGGAGAGGATGGGGGTTGTTGGAAGCTGGCAGGAGGAGGGCAAGGGGACAGGCTGGGGGGGCTGGAAGGGCAGGCGGGGTGGGGGAGAGAGGATGAGGGTTGGGGCGGGAGACGCAAGCTGGGGGGGAGGGGAGAGGATGGGGGGTTGAGAGTGGGGGTGAGGATGGGAGGCTGGAAGGGGCGGGAGGAGCAGCTGTGGGGGAGGGAGCAGAGGGTGTCGGGGGGGGGGGGATTGGCTCATGGAGGTGGGGAACTGGGTGAGCCCTGGTGGGGCGGGGGGGTCGTTGGGAGATCAAATGTGGGGAGGCCAGGATGGTGCCCGGAGAAAGGCAGGAGGACCCTCAAGGGGTGGCTGGGGGCGGGGGATGAGCTATTTGGGGTTGGGGTCAGTCACTGGAGGATGTAGGGTGTGGGGGAGGGAAGAAGCATTTGGGGCAGGGGACCATGGATGGATCCCGGGCCTGTGCCTCTTTCTGGCCTGAGGGCTGGGATAGTCCAGCCTCAGGGGTGTGGTAAGATGGGACCCACTCTTCTTTCCCATCAGCCCAAATGGCACCACGCAAGGTAACCCCAAGAACTTGCCTCATCCTGTAATTTGGTGAGGCTGGAGAGGGGGATTTGGGGCTGGATCAGCAGGGATGGGGAAGGGGGCCTGTTTAGAAAAGGCAGGCCCAGAGCGTTGGTGGGTTAGGAGGAAGTGGGGTCTACTCTGGAAAGGGTGGGGCAGAGAGGAAATGGTGAGGGTGGAGGCTCTCTCCACTTGCTCTCGGCTGTGACTGTTGGTAGAGGAGCACTGGTTTCCATGAAAACTCCCACTCACTTATTTTTAAGGGAAAGAAGATGGGGGGCATAGCCCTCCAAAAATCTCTTGGTCTCTAAATCCACCGAGTGCTCTTCTTCTGCTGAGCTCCCCACGTGGTTTGGTTTCCTGGTGATAAGCATTTGGGGGACCATAGAAGTTTGGGGTTTCCCCCTACCTATTGCTCCCAGTGCCCCCAGTAATTTGTTCTCCAGTCCAGTTCCAAATATCCTAAATGATGGTGCTTCCCTTGGGAAGTTGATTCCACAGTGCAGTAGATCCCTTGCAATTAGGAAACATTTCCCATTGTCACCCTAAACTTTCTCCGTCGGTTTCCCTGACATTATTCCTAGATCCCTGGAGATGGATGTGATGCTGCTGGGGGAGCAGAAGCGTGTGCCACTTCCATCTAGGGTGACCAGATAGCAAGTGTGAAAAATCAGGACAGCCGGTGGGGGATAGTAGGAGCCCATATAAAAAAAAACCAGCCCCAAATATCAGGGCTGTCCCTATAAAATCGGGACATCGGGTCACCCTACTTCCATCCAATGAGGGCCTGATCTAGCAGCCACTGAAGCTCCTGGGAAGACTTCCATTGATTTAAATGTGCTTTGGATGGCGATCTAGCTCTGTAACATGTAATGCCCCAAATATCCCCACTAAACCCACCCTCCAAACCCTAAAACAAAAATAGCATTTTCAGTACATCTAGTCCCTGCAGAAGCAGCAGAAACTTTTCTTGCCTCTGTATGAAGGCAGGCAGGACCTACATGCATTGCCAAGTCCTTTTCTTAGGCAGTGGATCAGAGCGGGGTCCAGTCATAGCGAGTGCAGGTCCATCCTGGCTGACAGCCAGAGTTCTGCAATGCCTTATGAGCTTCGGTGCAGTTGAGTGAGATGCTCTGAATGGAGTGTCATTAACCTCGTTTCCTTCCTGTGTAGTTACAGCTCTGCACCATGGATTGGCAGCCAGATGAACAGGGACTACAGCAAGTGCTGCAGTTACTCAAAGATTCCCAGTCTCCTAACACGGCCACGCAGCGTGTTGTCCAAGATGTATCCTTGGAATAAGCCCCATTCTGCGCCCGAGAAAGTCTTTGCAGAACCAAGTTGTGTATGTTTGCTGTGTAAATTGTGCTGAAAGCGAATGCCCTTTAAGTCGAGGTGCCCTGCATAGCCTTAAAATGGGGGGGAATTTTATACTCCTGTCCGCGGATTTATTTTGTTATCTTCTAAGAATCTGTGTCGCTGACATGCGGCTTGGCAGCGTGCCCATCTGGTCCTTAATGTAATGCTCTGGTCCAAACAGATGCTGTGCATCAGCCTTCCTTTAAAATCCCGGTTTGGGCTGTGAGCCTTTTTCTTTAACCTAGCGCTGTAGAAACTGAAGCAACTGAACCAATTCCCTGACTTCAATAACTACCTGATATTTGTCTTGACACGGCTGAAATCGGAAGGTACGTTGTCTGCTGTGATGAAAGTGGATGGAAGATGCGCGGGGACTTGTCCCTGTGCCGTTAAGTGTCTCTTATGTGCGAAATTCCTTCGCTGGGGATTGTTGGGATAACTCGCGTGAGCAAGAGACTAGAAAGTTGAGTGTTGGGAGGTGGGTTTCCTTGCTGGTGGGGGGTGGGCGGGCTCCACAGACATATCTGAGCTAGGCCCTCTTGCTTGTTAAACGAGCTTGTATCTGATCTAGGCCTGACATCTTAAGCCCCTCAAGGTTCTTGCTGGAGTATCTTGTAAACTTGAAATTTTAATGCTTTAGAAATGATTTTTCCACAGGTGTTCTTGCAAAAACTAGGCTCTGTTGCAAGTGACTGACTTTCCTACAAACTTGGAGGTAGTGCTTAGAGTAGGGATCTGGGACTCCTAGGTTCTCTGCCTCTATATGAGATGAAGACTGGGTCAGTAGTTAAGCAGGAGATGGGAAGTCTGTGATTGTTAGGTACTGATCTGCCCCCTCCTCCCCCCATAGTATTTCTCTCTCACACACACACACGCACTCTCACACACACACACGCACTCTCACACACACACCCTGTGAGGCAGGGAGGTGCTGTTATGCCCATTGTACAGATGGGAAACTGAGGCACGATGAGGCTAAATGGCTTGCCCAGGATCGCTCAGGTGGAGCAGGAATTGAACCCATGGTGCTCTAACCACTGGGCCAGGCTTCCTCTCCAAGCTGAGCCTGCAGTGTTCTGCTCCCAGCTGCGGGAGAGACTGTGGACTAGTGGTTGCAATAGGGGCACTGGGAGCCAGTACTCCTGGGTTCTATTCCCAGCTGAACTTGCTGAGATCTCTTCAGTAAGTGAATTCACCTCCTGCTCATTCTGGGCCTCTTCAAAATGGGGCTGGTACTGTCTGTCTCAGGGGAAATGCAAAGCCTTGGAGTGCATCGTGAAGGGGGGTTGTGTTCAGAGAGGAATGGCAAGCCATTGTGTTTGGAGATGAAGGTATAGTGTGACTATAACAACAAAAGGCAGAGAGCTGCATCCTAAACCTTTGTGTGCATTGAGATTATAGGCACGTGTACCTGGGAAGCAAACCCACATGCTTGATATCCTTTCACCCTACAGCCTGTCAGAGTGCTTAACCGACTCGATATGTATAGAAATCTCTTCTCCCCCAATCACTCACAGACATGCAGCCACCTCTGGGGGGAGCAGCGACAGCTGTTGATGGAATTTTTTTAATTTTGTTCTCTTTTTTCCCTCCACCCCCTCTTCCAAAAATTCTCTCTAACCAGACGAACCGACTCGCTCGCTCAGCGGGCTGATCCTGAAGAACAACGTGAAGGCGCACTACCAGAGCTTCCCCCAGCCCGTGGCGGAGTTCATCAAACAGGAATGTCTGAACAACATTGGCGACGCTTCCTCTCTTATCCGAGCCACTATCGGTAAGAGCCGCGGGGAAGGGACAGGGTGGCACTGTGGGAAGTTAGTCCAATTTCAAGTAGTTTATGCCATGTAAATACATTTTTCACGTAGGGGAGAGGAGTATATTGTAATGATCCCCTTAAAGCGAGGCTGTGCTCGCTGGCCTGGAAAATCCTCGATGGCCCATGTTGTGTCGGTTTCTAATCACCGGTCCTGAGCTCTTCCTGCTTCGCCGGCAGTGATTGATCCCTGCTTGTTCTCCTGTAGCTGTACCGCCTCCTGCAGGGCCACTAGGAATAAACCACTCTAGCCTTGTCTACCCTTTAGGCCTGGTCCACACTGGGGGGCGGGAGGGGATCGAACTAAGATACGCAACTTCAGCTACGAGTATAACGTCGACTTCAGCTACGCATCTTAGATCAACTTACCTCCCATCCTCATGGCGTGGGATCGACGGGGAGCGCGTTCGGGGATCGATTTATCGCGTCTAGACGAGACACGATAAATCGATCCCTGATAGATCGATCGCTACCCACAGATCCGGCGGGTAATGTGGACGTACCCTAAGTGGGATGGCTTAACTATGCTGGCATAACTAAAGCAGCAAACCTGTCTCCTAATGTAGATGCCGTTACGCTGTACTAGAGCTTCTACCAGCATCTCTGTTGCTAAAATAATCACGCCTTTTACTGACCTAGTTATGCGGGTGAAACTTGGTCAGTCAGGTCGAAGTCAGTAAAACGACCGGGCGTGGGTCAAAGGTGCACAGAACCGATGCGGAGCAAGAATGTGTCTGTACCGAGAAGGGTGTGCTCAGAAATCCTCTTGTGTAGAAGCCTCCGGTCCTGATCCTTGCCGGGCAGTTCGGGTAGCATCGCTGCTTCTGGAACGTGCGGTTCCTGGAGAAAACTGACCTCCCCTTCTTACCGCTAAAGGGGTAGCGGATGGTACAAGGGTCTGACTGTAGTGTGGTTCTAAGGGCTTGGAGGCTTGACTAAACCCACCGGGTTAGAGCAGGCATTGGGGCGGGGATGGTGATGATACCTGTTTGGGGTGGGAAATGACACCTCCCCTCTCTCCTGAATGTGTGTAAATGAACTTGAGAGACCGACTGAGTGGAACACTGGGTTTGACAAGCCAGCGCTTACCACGAGCCTTGAAATGTCGTGTGTGTTTCCAACTGGCAGGGATTCTCATTACCACCATAGCTTCCAAGGGGGAGCTTCAGATGTGGCCGGAGCTCCTGCCGCAGCTATGCAACTTGCTGAACTCCGAAGACTACAACACGTGTGAGGTAAGACAGGGTGTCCGGGGAGAGGAGGCTGCGGGATTACATCAGGGTCTCTCTCGGCTTGGTCGTATCGAAGGTGAACTCTATCACCTGCTCAAATCCAGCCCAGCTGGGTGGCCCTGGAGTGAACTGAGTTGTCAAATCTCAGTCTGATTCCCATAGGGATAAATGTCCATGTTTCTGTATTATGGTATCGTGCCTCGGTTTCCCCTCTGTGAAATGGGTCTGCTTTCCTAATGTAACCCACACTTGTGGAGTATGGTTCTCTAGCGGTCGGATTGAACTAGAGTACATAGTTTATGAGTCTGTCTAGCTTTTGAGCTGACAAACGTGGGTCTTCTAGCTCAGAGAGTAAATGTTCGTGCTTTTAGATCTAGCAGCCCCCAGTGTGATCCCCACTGCTGACACGCACACACACCCCCGCGCGAAGCATCTCATGTTTCACTAACATCACTGGCAGACAAGGTAAATGCCTAGATAAGGATTCTGTGAGGGGAGCACACTTGGAATTTCGCAGATGGAAAACACTGGAGTAGGGTAAAGTACCGTCCTTCCCAGGACTGCATGGGCATTTTTCAGGGCCTGGGGCAAAATCTGAAAGTGGGGGGGCCACCCCACTCCCCCAAAAAAGCCACTTGGGGTGGGGAGGCTGGAGAGCAAATTCGCCCCTTAGTGGCGGCTCCTGCTCAGGGGGATGGACCCAGCTCCCCACTCCAGGTTTGGCCCAGTTGCCCCTCTGTCATAATGGAGGA
The DNA here is from genome assembly GCF_013100865.1 of Trachemys scripta elegans. Lineage (NCBI taxonomy): Eukaryota > Metazoa > Chordata > Testudines > Emydidae > Trachemys > Trachemys scripta. Next base: position 16,701,707 of record NC_048313.1, on the reverse strand, counting down.
CGTCTGGGTCAAACATGAGTGAGTGCCATTGTGACCAGTCACAGAGGGTCTTGGCACCAGGTTGCAATGCCCCTTAGTTTGGAGGTGCCCTCAAAGAGGGGCCCAGGGAAAATTGCACACCCTCTCTCTCTCTCTCTCTCCCTCCTCCCCCCAAATGCTGATCCTTCCATCCTGGAGTGAGGATGGGGGGGGGGGGAGCATAAAGAGAACAGGAAGTGGACAGAACTCCTCCCAGCACTCATGTTAGCTATACTGCTACGACTATTCCACTCCGTTTTCCCGCATAGACAAGGGCTTAGACTGTCCTTTCTTAATAGCATTTGAATTGCCTTGTCTGGCCTTTGAAATGAATACCTTCCCGAAGTGATCAGGAGAGGGGTCGAGCTGACTCCATCAATGCTACTATTGTTTAGTCCGAGACTGAAGATGCGGGGACAGCAGCGCCTTGGTTTAGTTGTGAAACTCTCCAGTGAGGTGGGACAGAACTTGGATCCTGTGCAAAGCAGAGATGCAGATAAGCTAAACCTTGGCAGCTCCTTGCAAGTACTTTCCCACACCCTGCAGCGGAGCGCCCTTGGGTCCAGTTACTGTCTGGGTCCAGTGAAACTCCAATTTGTGTCCATCTGAAGTTGCTAGGGGGAGTGATGATCCCTGTTCCAAAGAGTTCACAGTCTAAATAGACAAGAGAGGGTGAGGGGGGGGGGGGGGAACTGAGGCACAGAGTGGGAAGCCCAAGGTCATGCAGCAGGTGGTCCAGTGACATGCCCTCTAGACCACACTGCCTTCCTCAGGTTTGGTGATAGTGATAGTGTTGCCTTCTACATAGCTGTGGTTATCACCGTAACTTCAATGGTAACCATTGTGCTTGGGTCTGGGAGTGCTCACAGCAGTATACAAGCAACCAGGTGACATTTTCCATCCCTTCTTTGTCAACACTCATGGGTTGAGTTTAGATTTCACCTGCGTGTGTCCGTACGAAGCTATTTTTGCATTGTTCTCCCGAGCACCATACAAAGGTCAATCTTCCCTTTCGCTCTGTAGTCATCCGCCAGTGTCGTGCCTTGGGGTGGGGCGCTGGTCTGGGACTCTGAAGATCTGGGTGCTAATCTCAGCTCCTCCACAGACTCCCCGTGGGACCTTAGCCAAATCTCTCTGTGCTTCCATTTCCCCAGCTGTGGTGGGATAGTACCTCCCAGCCTTAAGGAACACCTCCCAGTTTGAGGTGTGCAGGTAACCATAGAACTGGGCGTGGGGCTCCGGACTCATGGCTATCAGTGGGATGCTCAGACCGCTAGCCTGGGTCACTTTCAGAAGTATCCCCACAGCATGTGCGGCGCTAGAGCACAAGATCTGAAGCTCCAGGTTCTTGCAAGAGCCCTCACTTTAACTGGGCCCTTCACTGACTGCTTTCTGGGGGAGTTGGCTGAGGTTCTGAGGGAAGGCTAAAAAGGAATCCTGGGTTAGAGAAATTCTCAATAACCCGGGGTTCTTATTTACAAGGCTCTAACGAGTCCTCTTCCCTTGTGGACCCTTCTGTGAGTGAGCTGACGAGTCTGTTGTGTTTAGGGGGCCTTTGGTGCCTTGCAGAAGATCTGTGAGGATTCTTCCGAACTCCTGGACAGCGATGCTCTGAATCGACCCCTGAACATCATGATTCCCAAGTTCCTTCAGTTCTTCAAGCACTGCAGCCCCAAGATCAGGTGCGTATTAGCTCGCCTGGCGGTGCGGGGAGTGCTGCGCTCTTCGCCGGAGTGCTGGGGTACGGGTTGGGCGTGCGTGTATGAAACCTCGACGGAGCCCGCCCCTTTGTAACATCCCACTTCCCTTTCCTGAGTGCATTCGCTTTCTGCTTTGGGGGATGTCTCTGGGCTGGTACCAGAGCCAGACCATGATCGCTGGCGAGATGCCAATGAGCTTCCAAGTGGAGGATCTCTCTCTTCCCCTCTCCCCCCCCCAAACCTCCCCCGCTCGTTATCTCTTGATGAGCAGAATGCATGGCCCCATGCTTCTCAGTAGGCTGAACAGTGTTCAACAACTGACCCAGAAGGAGCAGTGAAAATTCTGTTCAAGTTGCCAGTTAGAACAGCAATCCTGCTACACAATGTTATGCTCCGAATGAGATTTAAGTAGCATCTCTCCTATATGATTTATCTTACTTGTCTGGCCCCCATCACGACAATATCTGGGCATTCACCATCTTTTATATGTTAATCCTCATCACACCCCCCTGTGGGGCAGGGCTATTATCCCCATTGTACAGATGTGAAAGTGAGGCACAGCGAGGCTAAGTGACTTGCCCAAGGTCACACCGGAAGTAGGTGGCAGAGCAGGGAATTGAACCTGCATCTTCGAATTCTAGGTAGTGCCCTAACCACTCCACATCCTTCCTCTCGATCTCCATGCTGTCCCTTCTGGGGTGAAAGAACCAACTTACCCGCTGCACCACAGTGGAGGAGGAGAAATTGGCCCCGGAACCCCAGGGCAACCCCCCCCCTTAATGTCTAGATTGAGATCAGAGCTGTGTACTGGTCACACTAACGTCCCCACCCATGGGAAGATCGGAGGTCAAGCCCTGAAATGACTAGACAGGGGCTGCTGTTTGAGCAGTGACACATGCCTCCTTTGTGCATGGAAGCCGAGCTCACTACCCCGGGAACAATCCCTAGCTTTCATGTAACACTTTTCATCTGTAGATCTCAAAATACTTTTCAAAGGAGGTTGGTCCCATTATCCCCATTTTACAGGTGAAGAAACTGAGGCACCAAGAAAAGTGACTTGCCCAATGTCACCCATCCAGTAGAGTCAGGAATAGAACTCAGGTCTATCCACTGGGGCCACACTGCCTCCCGATGTCTGTGTCACAAGAGTGGTGGGGTGACCACCTAGAATATCTCAGTGACCCACTATCTTTTTTCCCCCCCCCTTGATAAGGTCCCATGCCATCGCCTGTGTGAATCAGTTCATCATGGACCGAGCTCAGGCGCTGATGGATAACATCGACACCTTCATCGAGGTGAGGAGTCAGGAGGCATTTCAACCCACTCTCGCTGGCAGGCCAGACCCACGTGCAGCACTGTGCCTGAATGGTCTTAGACAGACGTGCCCGTCCTAATGTTGCTGGTGTGCTCAGCTCTCCCATGAGGCACCTGTATGCAGACCTCCCTGAGCGCACCACAGCCTGCGATCCCAGAGAACGCCAGTGTGGTGATAACACCCAGCTGTAGCTCTTCATCGGTAGCGCTCAAAGCACTTTATGAAGGAGATTTTACAGTTGGGGAAATTGAGTCACAGAGGTGAAGTGACTTGCATAAGTCATCCAGCAGAGCCAGGAATAGAACCTGGGTCTCTTGCCTCCTAATCCAGGGTGCTATCCCCTGAGCCGAACTGTCTGCCATGTGGGGGGTAGGGACCATTATTGTATCCGTGCCTAGAGCCGTGGAGCCCTGCTCCCGGACGGGGGTGACCACAAGACAAATATTCACAAGCTCTGTCTGGCTCCTTTGTACAAACACCACCTCGTATCTCCCTCCTGTGTTAGCCTCCGACTCGTGCCTCCATTTTAACCCCCCTCCCCCGGACTTCTGGCCTGGGCTGAGCAGTCCCGAATATATCTGTAGCTTCCTGGACTACAGGTCCGCCTCTGTGTAGGCCTGCGCAAAACAGCCCAGTGCACTGGAATTCTCCCCTGGCTTTCACAGGCTCTGTAGTGTGTAGAAATCCATCCCCCACCCAAGTTAAACCAGAACCTCGTTGTCTGAAACCCAAACCTGCTCCAGCCCTGTCAGGCAGTGGCCTAGGGACTGGCTAGGCCTCTCTTCCATGCCGTGGACGTCAGCTAGGGAATTCCTGCTCTAGGGACCCTTGGTGTCGATGAGTCCCAGCTCCCCCTTTCCCCGTAGCACTTGTTCGCTCTGGCGGTGGACGAAGACCCCGAGGTTCGGAAGAACGTCTGCCGAGCGCTGGTGATGCTGCTAGAGGTCCGGATCGATCGTCTGATCCCTCACATGCACAGTATCATTCAGGTGAGTCCCAGAGCGGGATCCCGCAGGCCATGCTGTGGCGGAATGGGCTTTCTGGGGATGCTGGGGGTCAAATCAGCAATTAACTGCCGTGTCCGTGTGTGTCTATGTGTGTAAACGCTGGCCCAAGCATGGGTGGGGAGAAGGAGCAACAGACCTGCTAGTAAACTGGCTTACACTGTGACCAGTTTCTCAGGTCGGTGTGAGTGCCCTGCTTTGGCTGCTGCTTGCCCGCTCCACGCCTGGCCTGGGTTTGCTCTTGTGCCCAGATAAGTACAAGAAGCTGGGCTTGCCTGGTATAACCTCTAAGGTAGGGGTCACGTCCTCTTCATGCTCTAGTGCTTGATGCATTAGGTCAGGGGTTCTCAAACTGAGGGTCGGGACCCCTCGGGGTCGTGAGGTTATTATATGGGCGGGGTTGCGAGCTGTCAGCCTCCACCCCAAACCCCGCTTTGCCTCCAGCATTTATAATGGTGTTAAATATATAACAACGTGTGTTTAATTTATAAGGGGGGGGGGTCGCACTCAGTCTTGCTATGTGAAAGGGGTCACCAGTAAAAAAGTTTGAGAGCCACTGCATTAGGCTGTCGGTTTGCCGCAGGCCAACAGCATCCAATTTCACACCTGTGTTTTAAAGGCAATTCCCCCCAGTTGGCATTCGGTCAGGAGGCGGGTGACTGCCCCTACCCGGAGATGTGATGCTGGCTTGATTACAGAGCTTTGGGGTGTTGGTTAATGCCCCATAGATTGTGCCCCCTAGCATCAGGTTTCATGGCGACTCAGGGTGAAACATGATGAGTCCTGCATAGGTTGGGATCAGCCAGGTTGGTCCGCCTTCTGGCATTTCAGCATGTAGGACTGACAGGGACCTCCTGGGTCATTGACTATAGTCTCCTGCCACCCCCGGGCGTTCATGGCAAATAATGTTCAGAAATGTATCAAGCTTCATCTTCAGGCTGGTTGGGTTAGTGGAGCCAAGTGCATGAGGTTCTCCTTGCACGGCGGGCGAAACAAAGCGCGGGCAGGGGGATCTGAGCCGGTAGCTGCTGTGCCACGGGCCTGCCCTGAAGGTGGCGTTTTATCAGTGCTGCTCTTCTCCCCAGTACATGCTGCAGAGGACCCAGGACAACGACGAGAACGTGGCCTTGGAAGCCTGCGAGTTCTGGCTGACGCTAGCCGAGCAGCCCATCTGCAAAGAGGTGCTGTCCTCGCATCTAGTGCAGTGAGTAGCCTTGCTTCTGTACAAGCCGGGGATGAGTCAGGAAGCCTGTTGGGGCTGCCACTGCAGCCAGGAAGGGGCGACTGGTTCAGAGAGCTGGGCTAAGCAACCCTGGAGGCACGCTAGGAAAGGACAGGCGAATACTGTTGCTTGTGAGGGTGTTTGCTCCCCTGCTGCTGATTAAGGGTCTCGTGGTTGGGCTAAGTACAGGGCCTGCTGGGTGACATGCTCTGGCCTGTGATACAGGTGGTCCGATTAAGGCCAGGCACGCATCCCTTCCTGCTGCCAGTTCAGCTTTGCTGCCGCTCTTGCTAGTAAGCGGTGTGCACGTGAGCTCGCCAGACCGGAACTAGAACCGTCTGTCTACACGCCTATGGCTCGTCTGTGTCGTAGCTGGGTTTGCCTGTGTCTCAAGGACTGAGTACTCTGGTACTGCTCCAGTGCCTGATCTTTGCCTTCACCCACACCCTAGGCTTGCGTTGATCAGTAGCCTCCCTAAGGCTCCCCGGTTAGGGCTGGGAGTCAGGACTCCTGGGTTCTATTCCCAACTCGAGGGGTGAGCTAGAGGTTTAGAGCAGGGAACTGGAAGTCAGGACGCCTAGGTTCCATGCAGTGTGCAGACACCATCAAATTCTCTTCCTTCTGTTTTAAAAGAAGGAACATTTAGTGCAAAGAGGGTTTTGGTTTTTTTAACTAAATAATTGAAGATGGGATTTATGGGCTAGTGCATTGGGAGCTTGAAGTCAGGACTCCTGGGTTCCATCTCTAGCTCTGGGGAAGGAGTGCGGTTGAGTGGTGAGCGTGGTGGGGGCTGGAAGTTCAGGACTCCTGGGTTCTTTTCCGTTCTGCCACTGATTTTCAGCAAGGACTAGCTGCTTCTGTTTGCTGGTCTGTAAAATGGGCAGAACCCATTGAGAGCTGACTGCCTAGCTCCAAGTATTGGATAAGCCTGAACAGGGGGGCTGGATGTTGGTTATTGCTCAGGGCTGATCTATGCTGGAAACCGAAGTTGGTATGACTACGTCTCTCGGGTGTGAAAAATCCACACTCTTGAGAGACACAGCTGTGGAGTCGTAACCCCTGGAGTAAACAGTGGATTACTACCCCCAGCTACCGCCCCTCAGGGACGTGGATTAACTAGGGCGACGGGAGAACTGTTGCTGTAGTGAGTCTGTGCTGTAACATTTTAGGTGTAGCCTCAGTCTCCGATGTCCTGTACCTGTCCAGCTGTTGGCTCGGAGGCGCTGCACAAGCAGATTCAGTCTGAAGCTCTTGGCTCGTTGCAAGCGGTTTCAATAACCGAACAATTGAAGGCATTTAGAACACAAACCAACTCACTCGGTTGTCCCCTTTGTTCTCTAGTAGTGGCTGGTTATAGGCACCTGCCCCACTCTGTGATTTCCACCTCCCTCTACTCAGACCTTGATTTTTGAATCCACCCTTATTCCCGCTCCTCTTGACAGATTGATTCCGATCTTGGTGAATGGAATGAAATACTCTGAAATCGATATCATATTGCTAAAGGTATGTGTCCGTCGATGCAAAGGGGTGGGGGGGGCGCTTGGGACAGCCAGGAAGCCTGTGTTCCTACCCCAGCTCTGACACTGCCTCCTCCTGTGGCCTCGGCCATGTCCCTTCCTTTCTCTTTGCCTTAGTCCTTCCTGACTGTCAAATGGGACTAATGCCTGCTAAATACGATAACTGAAATCTGCTGTGTGTGAAATTCTCTTCTCAAATCATCCCTTCAAAGGACAGGGAGCTGTATCTGCCTCCAAGTTACCTAGCTCATTGTTTGCAAATCAAAAGAGAATCTCTCTCGGTTTCAATGAGCTGCCTGCCAGCCATATTGATTTATTAGGGGGTTTGTGTTTGCAGTGTAGCAAAGCATTCAGCATTAATCGAGTTGGGCTGAGAGCTCCGTGGAGCAGGGACTGTTTTCTTGGTGTTTGTACACCACCCAACCCAATGGGATCCTGGCCCGTGACTGGGGCTCTTAGGTGCTACCGTAATATATATAATATTAGTACCTGAGTCTTTGTTACTGGACACCGTGGCCAGTGGGCAGCCTGAGTAAAGCTAGTGACCAGGTCTCAGTCCCCTCCTGGGACTCACCCTCACATCCAGTCACTCACCTCCCCGCCCCATTGGCACTAGTTAGCCCCCTCTTGTGGCACGGTCAGGAGCGGGCCAGACTGAGATCCAGCTACTGAGGCAGTGAGGTGGGTGTTAGGAGTAAAGTGTGGCTTGCTGTACCCTGGGCACAGGGTGTCAGTCTCCAGGACCGTCCTGTCCAGGGCCACGTTACGCACGCTCATGGAAAGGGGAGCCTTGCAGCCGTCTGTGGATTGCTGGCAGCGAAGCTCCCTGTTTCATAGGATCCTTCTTAGAGGGAGGATGGGCTGGGAGGTAAGGTGCTGCACTGGGACCTGGGTTCTAGTCTCGGCTCTGCCACAGACTCCCCATTGTGACCTTTGGCATGTCACTTAATCTGTGTACACCTCAGTTTCCCCATCGGTGCAGTGGGAATAGCGCTTTCTGTTTCGTGTGAAAGCTATCTGGGGCAGGCGCTGCGTCTTCAAAATGAGGCCTTGATCCTGGGGCACTACCGTAATACACCTAATAAGGAAGAGGACCTCTAGCAATATTGTAGGTCATAGGTTAAGGTGAGGGAGAGGTACTGGTTCATGACCTCCTGGAAGTGATGCATAATTTCCAACCTGATGACTATGATGGTGGTTGTATTCATACTGTCTGATCCAAGGAGGCGTGACCAGGGGCGGGATCTAAAACAGGAGCATGTGAGGTACAGGCGTGGCCTTAGCAGGGGCCGGGCATCCCGTACTGCTGCGAGATCTCTGCAAAACCGTGCCTGCGAGAACCCAGAGACTTGATCCTACAGCCCCTCATTTCTAGTGGAGGATAGCACAGGGAACTGGGACTCAGGAGAGCTGGAATCAATTACCAGTTCCACCACTGGTGCGCTAGGTGACCTGGAGCAAGTCCCTCCCTTCTCTGTGCCTCAGTTTCCCCCCGTGTAAAATGGGGATAATGATACCGTCCTCCTTTGTAAAATGCTTTGAGATCTACCAATGAGACGTGCTAGGTATTGTCCTGTCGATGGCTGAACCCTCCGCGTCTCCACAGCGGGGCAGAGAGTGCTTTCTTGGTTGGGTGCCAACGCCTTCCCTAGAGAGAGAGAGAGAGGGGTTGACAGAAGCTCATTATGCAGAACAGATGCATGTGGCATGAGGGCCTGAGCAGTGTGCTGTGAAGCCACGGGGGTGAATTTCAAAGGCACAGAGGTCAGATGAGCGCCAGAGTCGCTCCCCAAATTTCCCCATAGCACTTAAGGAACACTGTGGCCCATGCCGTGCGGTGGGGTTAGGTGAATTCCCAGGCTGTGTATCTTTGGGTACGGCTATACTGCAGTGGGACATGGCATTTTCAGCTCGGGGAGATGCACCCGCGCTTGCTCTGATCAAACTAGCGCGCTAAAGACCGACGTAGTCACGGCGGGCTTGCTGGTTGAGTATGTCCCCGGGGTCTCAGACAGAATCCTGCTCAGGGTGCGTCGTCTGAGCCGCTGCAACTGTGCTGCAATTTTAAGTGCTCTAGCCCGATCAGAGTTAGCACAGGTACGTCTCTCCAGGCTGGAAATTACAGCTCCAGCAGCGGTGTAGCTGGACCCCCAGACGCCTGTTGGAGTCCGACTGTGGCCCTTGTTTAAGGGGAAGGGCAGAGGGTCGCCAGCCGCTGCTCTCCGGAGCGCCCCACGCTGAGAACTGTCTTACGGCTGTCTGCCGTATCCGAACCGCTCTCTGTCGCCCCAGGGGGATGTGGAAGAGGACGAGGCCATCCCAGACAGCGAGCAGGACATCAAGCCCCGTTTCCACAAGTCGCGCACCGTCACGCTGCAGCACGAGGAGGACCGGACGCAGGATGACGAGGACGGGGAGGATGAGGACGATGACGACGACACGCTGTCGGACTGGAACCTGAGTAGGTCGGGGAGGGGCCGGGCTCGCGCTCAGGTCTGATTTGGGCAGAGCGTTGTCGATGTAACGTTAGGGGATGGTCGGGTGACACCGTAGCAAGGCATTGGCCATAGTGCGGCAGCATCCTCGCCCTGCCCGGAAAAGCCGGGTGCCAGCTGGGAACAGTCTGGATTGTGTGTGCAGCACCTGGTGCAGCAGGGCCCTGAGCTGGGGTCGGGGCCTCTTGGCTCTGCCGTAATATGAATAATGAACATATCTCCCGCCCTGCAGGGAAGTGTTCGGCCGCGGCCCTGGACGTCCTGGCCAACGTGTTCCGCGATGAGCTCCTCCCACACCTCCTCCCGCTGCTCAAGGGGCTGCTCTTCCACCCCGAGTGGGTCATCAAAGAGTCTGGCATTCTAGTCCTGGGGGCCATTGCTGAAGGCAAGTGCCGTGCGTGGGAGCTGCAGCGATGGGTCACGTCCACCAAGCAACCTGCCAGGGCCAGTTGATGCTTGGTGGTGGGGAGGCAACATAACTGATCTCGTGTGCAGTGCTGTACAGGGTGGGGGCATAAGAGCCCTGCAGGAGCAGATGGGGGGGTAATCTATCCCCAATGGATGTCTCATGACCCCTAATTATCAGATGAGCTTAAACCACAAAGCATGAGGCTTTATGTCCTTCCAATGCGTTGTTAGTGACTGCTCTGTCTATCCGTGTTATCCATATAAACATCCAACCCCGCTTTGACTCTTGCTAGGTGCTTGACTTCAGTGGCATCCTGTGGCAATGAGTTCCAGAGGTTTCTGAGGCTTGCAACTGAACCCTGGCCTGCAATCCTCTTATGTGCCCAGGTCCACTGGCGCTGGTATTTCCTGCCACCTGCCTCAGGTGCTTTGGGACTGAGGAACTTGTGGCACGTGATTGGCTTATTTTAAAAAGAAAAAGGCCGAGAGGGTGGTGTCCCAGCAGCTGATCCTTCCCAGAGACCCCAAACGCTTGCTAAGGGATGGGGAACAGGGATAGTGAGTGTCCTTGCTCTGACTGCTGGGGGTAGGCCCAGCAGTACCTAGGAGCATCACTAGAGGGAGCCATGGCTGAACAACCCAGTGGAGACTAGGGCGCATACCCTTCTACCCCCTCTTCTGGGCTCTGAGCATTCCCCTCTTCTCAGGCTGCATGCAGGGCATGGTGCCCTACCTCCCTGAGCTCATCCCACACCTGATCCAGTGTCTCTCGGACAAGAAGGCCCTGGTGCGGTCCATCGCCTGCTGGACCCTCAGCCGCTATGCCCACTGGGTGGTGAGCCAGCCCCCCGACATGCACCTCAAGCCGCTGATGACGGAGCTGCTCAAACGCATCCTCGACAGCAACAAGAGGGTGCAGGAGGCAGCCTGCAGGTACCTGGGAGCGTGGGGCGGCGGCGAGGCATTGGAATTGCAGACCAGTGCCGAGAGGTTTTCCCATGCTAAAGACAGATTCCTGTGATCAGATTTCCCCTTCCGCAGCTGCAGTCCCCAGCTTCTTTAATCCTGAATCACGCCCCTGGGATATTGGCGAAGGTTTGCCAGCGGCCACGCAAGCCGCTGTTCTTAACAAGCATCTGTAGTCACCCTGGCTACGATCTACGGCTAGCGTCAGCTTCCCAGTACCAGCCACTGGTGCCTGTATCGCTGCTGCAGCAGGTGAACTGAGGAGAGCAGTAACCATCTCTCATAGAGCCATCCTCTCCAACGTCCACGGTCTGCCCAGACTGGTCCTGGGTGTGAGGCCTGGCTTGAGACATGGTCGCTCCTCAAGCCGGATCTTCCCCATCTCCCGCGATGCTTTTCTCTGGACGTGATGAGGAACTTGAAGTTTGATCTTAACCGTGACTGACGGCGATAACGTTGGTCTGATCCAGAGAATTACCGTGGGGTGGGGAGACGGCCCGGTGCTTCCGGTCAAAGCCGGTGGTTGGCGTGGGGCGTGGGGAGCCAGCTCACGCTGGCCCAAATGAGCTGCTTCGTGGGCTGTTTTATTACAAGAGGGAAAACGAAGTGGGTTTCGTCTGCTTTCTGAATTGGACTTACCTGGCTGCCCTCTGCTGAGTCTGCCGCCGGCTTCATGCTGCTTCCTGGGACCGTCCGGTTCTCTGTTTGGGCTAATGCTGCTTGTTGGTTGTTTTTCCCCCCCCACCCCCATCCCAGCGCCTTTGCAACCCTGGAGGAGGAGGCTTGCACGGAGCTGGTCCCTTACCTCAGCTTCATCCTGGACACCCTGGTGTTCGCCTTTGGGAAATACCAGCACAAGAACTTGCTGATCCTGTACGATGCAATTGGCACCCTCGCCGATTCCGTGGGGCATCACCTCAACCAACCGGTATGTGCCGTCTACCCCCTCCATGCGACTGCTTGCCGGGGGCACCGGTGCTAGCGTTCGCACGCCAGCGCTCCGCTGCAGCCTCCTTTCACCCGCACAGCGTGACCGTAATAAAGCACCTTGGCCGCTTTCCCCTGAGGTCTGCTGACCCCTCCGTTCCTTGCCCTTACAAACTTGCTGCTGCCGAGGGGATAGCAATGGACGTGGGTGGAGTGAGTACCAGTAGCTGCGCAGTGCAGCGGTTTCTTGTCAGCAACCGCTGGGGCTGCGTTCCCTTGGTGCCTTCTCCGCGCAGCTCCGCACCCAGGAACAATGATGAAGGAAGAAAATTCGAATCCTGAAGCAGTGTGTGGACTGTTTTAGCCTTCTGAGAGTTCTGGACTGAGCTTAGATTGCTGGAGAGGGATGGTGCGGTGGTTAGCACGCTAGCCTGGGGCGTGGGGACCTGGGTTCGGTTCCTAACTCCGTCACAGACTCCCCGTGAGACCTTGGGCAAGTCACTTAGCCTCTCCGTGCCTCAGTTCCCCAACTATAAAATGGGGACAAGAGCACAGCCCTACAGAGTGCAATGTACTCAGATCGGATGATGATGATGCAGAGTGGGGAGGGGTATATAGAAGTACCCATGCTAGACCGTAGTGTAAACCCCCGCCCCCCCATGATAACACTGGTCTCTTTTCCTGCCTCCTTCCTGTAGGAGTATATCCAGAAGCTGATGCCCCCTCTGATCCAGAAATGGAATGAACTGAAGGATGAGGACAAGGATCTCTTCCCTCTGTTAGAAGTGAGTGACTGAGAAACCGGTGGGAGAGAGCATGCTGGGAGATACGGTCGTGTATCATGGTCTCCCATCTTCAGCAGCAGCTGACACCTGAGTTGTACTGTGGTGGCTTAACCTGGAGAGGGGGGAGGTGGGATCGGAAGGATAAAACCCTGTGATGTGTGAATTGGAACAGACCTGCGTGAGATTGGGATAAAAGGAGGCCTTGGGTCTGACGGACCCCTCTGAACGTCCTCTCTGAGGTGTCGTGCTTCTCTCTCCAGTGCTTGTCGTCTGTAGCAACCGCTCTCCAGAGTGGCTTCCTTCCGTACTGTGAACCCGTCTACCAGCGCTGCGTGACGCTGGTGCAGAAAACACTGGCGCAGGCTATGGTAAGTGCTGGACTCCTTGCGGCAGGTGAGGCAGGGAGCTTGGGCCGTTGTCCTTCGTCTTGCACTCGTGCCTGGGAGCATCGAGTGCAGGTGGGGCCCCATTGTCGGCAGCTGTGGGGACAAGAGTCTAGCCTGTCCCAAAGAGCCTGCGATTGAAATAGACGAGACAAAGGCCGCATCTTTTTCCCCGGTTTACAGGTGGGACCCTGGGAGGGGAGTGACATGCTCGGCTCGGAATTGAATCTGGGTCTCTTGAGCACCAATCCAGTGCCGTGGCCACAAGCACAACATGTAGGGCTCCGAGCTGAGGGTGTTTCGGGGGTGGGGGGTTCCCTTTGGTAAAAGACTTTTGCCTTTAACCCCTCTCCCGATCAGATGTACAATCAGCAACCGGACCAGTATGAGGCCCCCGACAAAGATTTCATGATCGTGGCACTGGATCTGCTGAGCGGCTTGGCGGAGGGCTTAGGGTGCCACGTGGAGCAGCTGGTGGCCAGAAGCAACATTATGACGTTGCTTTTCCAGTGCATGCAGGTGAGCCGGCTCCGGACCCTGGGTTAACAGCTGCGTCCCTGGGCGGCTGACTCGCTCCCAGTCTAACCCTTCCCTGTTGCTCCGTGCAGGACACCATGCCGGAGGTTCGGCAGAGCTCCTTCGCCCTCTTGGGAGACCTCACCAAAGCCTGCTTCATGCATGTCAAGCCCTGTATCGGTAGGTCCCTGCGCCGATCCCTCACTTCGCTGCCGCGGTCACGGGGGCCCTCTTGCCTCTGGAAGTGATGGAGAAGTTTGTCAAGCTGAGCTCTTGCTATGACCGTCACAGTATTCATACTGTCTGATCCAGAGCGAACGGCAGAGAGGGACAGGCTGGCTTGAGATTGGGGAGCGGGGCTGGGACATGGGAGATGCTGGGTTCAATCCCTGCTCTGGCACTTCCCTGCATGACTTCGGGCAAGTCATTAAATAGCATACGTGCCTCAGTTTTCCCTTCTGTAAAATGGGGGTGAGGATCCTTTCCTTTGTCCAGCCTGCGAGCTCTTAGGAGCAGGGACTGTCTCGCTCTGTATTCGGGCAGCTCCTGGCACCAGGAGGCCCCAGTCTCAGATCGGGGCTCCAGCCAGTACCACGTGGAGGAAGAACTGGCTCGTCTGTAGGCCCCTTCACACAGTGCTGGTCCCGAAAAGAGCCAGAGACTCCATGAAGCCAACCAAGGGCTTTGTGCTGCTATTGACTTTAGCTAGAAAGTGCCCAGATACTACGGTGATGGGTGGGGCGGAGGGGCGGTACAACCCCTTAGAGGGTATGTGCCCCACCTGCAACCTCTACAGCACTAACTCTATGTCCTTCCTCCTCCTCCTCCTCCTCTCTGCTCAGCTGAGTTCATGCCCATCCTGGGCACCAACCTGAACCCGGAGTTTATCTCGGTGTGCAATAACGCTACCTGGGCCATTGGGGAGATCTGCATGCAGATGGGTAAGCGTGCCGAGAGCCAGCCAGGCTGGCACTGGCCTCTGCGCTCTCTCTCCCACGCCGGTGCTGTTAGGGACGACCACGCTGCATCCTTCCCTGCCGACGAGAGAGTAGTGCACCAGCACACATCCTGGGGGGAGAGGTGGTGAGCTCTAGGGGCTGTCTAGTGCCTCGGCGTTAGAGCCGGCGCCGGGGGCACTGGTGGGAGCTGCATCGCGGCTTGCTTTGGATACAGTAACCCTGGCGTTTGGTGGTAGATCGGTCCCTGCACCACAGAGAGGTGGAGATCCCACCTCATGCAATGGGTCGGTGGCTCTGGCATTGTGTGTACAGTGTGGGGAGCGGGGCTGGAGTCAGGACTCCTGGGTTCTACTCCTAGTCTAGGCCTTGTCTAGTCTGCCACTCTTTGATCTCGGACGTTTCCTTATCCGTGCCTCAGTTTCCCCATCTGCAGTGGCGCTAATCCCGATCTGCCTCCCAGAGGGGCTGTGAGTGAATATTCATTCACGGAGATCTGCCCTAGGGGGAGGCTTAATGAGCCACGTCAAAGATGGAGCTGACCGCACTCTCCTTCCTGGCAGGGGCGGAAATGCAGCCGTACGTCCAGATGGTCCTGAACAACCTCGTGGAGATTATCAACCGGCCAAACACCCCCAAAACGCTGCTGGAGAACACAGGTGAGTTGGGGACCCCAACATGTCACCCCCAACCTCTGGCTCTGCGCATGTGAGGGACTGCAGTGATGGGAGTGAATCCCGCTCCCAAGAGCGAAACTGGCTTGGACGCCAGTGGGAACAAGGTCTGGCCAGGGAGATACCGATTTGCCATCGGCTGGAAATGCGTCTAAATGGGAGTCAATGGGGGGGGATGGAGGAGCTGCTCTCCCTGTTACCACCCTTAAATGGGGGTAGGGCTGCTGACCTGTCCCCCAGCCCAGAATCGTACCCAAGCACCTGTTCTGAAAGGGGCTCTTCCCTGGAACAGCTGGTCCTTGGGCCTTTAAAGGGTAGACCCTCTTTCTACAGGTGGTTTCCCTGGGGCAGGGCCCTTGAGCCTGGTGAAAGAAGCCAGTCGACAGCCAAAATCTACGTGTACAGTCCTGACAGCAGCAGGGCAAGCTTCCCAAACACCAGTTCCTTCCTCTGGGCATCAGCTCCGCCCTGTAGGGCAGCCACTGGCCAAGATGGGAGTTCCGTCTTTGGCCCGTCCAGGTTTCTGTTTCACTGCTGAGGCTGGCAGCAAAACGGGGCAGCTACTTGTAGGATCATGCGACGTGGATGGAGGAACTGGACCAGTGCTACCAAATGGGCCATCAGCTCGTTGTTGATCTTGGCCAGACCTGACCTGGCCACTCGAGAGGGGAAAGGCGTTTCGCTCTCCCAGTCCCCTAGTTGCTTCTCTTGGTGTGTGCCGCGTCCTCCGGACATAACTCACTGCTCAGATCCGTGATGGGATTCTCTCTCTTCCAGCCATCACCATCGGACGCCTGGGTTACGTTTGCCCTCAAGAGGTCGCGCCGATGCTACAGCAGTTTATCAGACCCTGGTTAGTGAAACCGCAGTGGGAGAGGGGGAAATAGAGCGTTTGGTAGAGAACAGGTGTTTGGCTGAAGGGTTCATGGCTGCTGCCTGGGGGGAGGTGGTCTGTTCCAAGGGGCAGCATGGCCTGACGGACATCTTGGCAAAAAGCTTCCAGTGGTCCAGGCTCTTCTGCCAAGCTCTTTGCACTAGTGCATTCTGGGATCCTAAAGCCCCAAGCCCATACTGCCCAGTGCAGTTGTGGGAGCAGGGTTTTCTGGGTAACTTCGAGATGAGATTCTGCCTGTGGGATGGAGCTGGGTGAACTGGGGCAGCACGCGTGCCTGTCTGTGCTTGAAACGGGGATTCAACGGGACCTGAATCAAGGACCCTGCTCTGCCACTGACTTCCTCTGACAAGTCACCCAGTGTCTCTGCCTCAGTGTCCCCATCTGGATAATGGCACTGCCCTGCCTCAGTTGTGAGGAGGATTGGGAGGTTCTCAGATACTACAGCAACCAGGGCCATGAAACTACCTGAAATAGCATTCGACATATCCAGACCTGAGCCTGCTCTGTGAGGGTGTGACACTTACCTGCCATCTGTGAGGGCTGTGTATTGCATGACTGTGTCTCTGTGTGAATGAGCTTCACCCTCCATCTTCTCTTTGGGGGGGGGAGGGGGGAGTTTGCCAGTCTTTAGAAATAATTCCAGCCCCCTCCCCCCCCCCCCAACCCCTCCCTGTGTCGCTCTTTCCTGAGTCTCCGCATCGGCTGCTCCTTGCATGCCCCAGCTTCTCAAAAGGGGTTTGGTGAAACTCGATGCACGATCCCACACCAGGGAGAGGTTCTAACTGAACTGGCACATACCTGAGCAAGCTTCTGTCCTGGGGACCTCCCCCACAGACTCCCCCATGTCTCTGGCAGAAGGGGGTGACTAAACTAGTCCCCTGAGCAAAGGGAATACAACCCAGGGCTTGTTTCTGTAAACAAAGGCTGGGAACAGGTGCAGCAGATTCCTTCCCCAGGGAGCCGCAGCTCCGATTTCTCTAGAGATAAGCTTGCCTGCCTCATCTGCAGTGCAGCGCTGGCTACGTTTAACAGAGACTTTGCTTTAATAGAGACTCCGCCCGCCCCCGGCTGGGATCTTACAGAAGTTTTTGGGGGGAGTTGGACTCCAGCTAACTCAGTGTCCTGTTCAAAAATATCCCCCCAAACTTCCCCAGGTGGATTTTTAATCCGTTAACGCTGCAGTGTGCTGACAAGGATGCCAGCGCTCAGCGTAACTGCGTGAACGGTAGCTCAGACCGGGCCCCAGCAGGTGAGTGAGGCCAAGTATAGCACAGAGCCGGCTTCCAGCGACCCAGGGGGGAAAAGGCCCCGAGTTATCGCAGTAGCTGAAACCTCAGATGAGTTACTGAGCGGGGAAGGAGGCAGGATGGGCCAATGGAGAGGGACTGGACTGGGCGTTTGGGTGCTTATCCCAACGCTGCCATTGAGTCTGGGGGAGATCCATTTGTCAGGCATCTAGGGACAGAAGGATGAGACACTAATACTGGCATGGAGGTCTCTGCACTAACACCGGGGATCCCCAGGTGCTAATTCTATTATACTAGGGAGTAACTTAGCTCTGGTTCTTGGGCTCGACTGCCACGGCCTCATCTGCCTAGCTGTGGTGGCACCAGTGCACCGGCATTGCTGGATGTGCAGCTGTTCAGCCTAATGGTCCTGCTCCCTGCCCAGCCCCTCCGGCACTGATCGTGGGCTGTGCTCTGCCTTCCAGGTGTACGTCTCTGCGGAACATCCGTGATAACGAGGAGAAGGACTCTGCCTTCCGCGGCATCTGCATGATGATCGGGGTGAACCCCGGCGGAGTCGTGCAGGTAACAGCGCTTCAGCCGTTCTCTAGGACTGCGTGACGGCCGGAGTAGCTGGCTGGACCACCCTCCTACCCAGCTGCAAAGGGACAGAGACAGACATCGCAGAACTGTCTCACCCTGCACTGGCGCATTAGTGTCTGCACTGACTCCAGGAGTGGGTGCCTGACAGAGTCCCGCTCCCCATAGCACAGTGCCCCCTAGGGCAGCACTGGGGTATTGGGGTCCGTACTAATTTCATGGGGAGAGTGCCCCCTACTGAGTCACTGACCCTGTAGAGCCGCACTGGGGGTAGCATCGACTGAAGGAAGAGTTCCCCCGCCCGAGCCACTCGCACCTCTCCCTGCAGCAGCCTGGGATTTGCCTTGTTAAGCCCTGATCCTGCTTTGCTTGTGATATCGGACAGATCCCCAAGACGGTGTCGCTTCACACCAAAAACCCAGCTCTTTAATCTAGCGGGAAAAGGCATAACGAGAGCCAGTGGCCGGAAGCTGAAAGTAGAAAAAAATCATAGTGGAAATAGGGATGGTTTTTTAACAGTAGGGTAATTAACTATCTAGGGGCATGGTGGATTTTCCATCATTCGCGGCCTTTAAGTCCAGGCTGGTATTAGCGTGGAGTTGGTGCTGCTGTCGTTACGGTTGAGCAGCACTTTAAAAAGAGAGTCTTCCTGCGAAGATTTGCTGCAGCTCATCCGGAAGCGCTGGGCTTGCTACGGGAATTGCTGGGGAAGTTCCCTGGCCTCAGTTCTGCAGGAAATCTGACTGGATCTAACGGTCCCGCCTGGCCTTAACATGGGACTCTTGATTCACGCTGTGCTGGGGTCTGTCGGCTCTTTCCCAAGCGCCTTTATCCTGTTCCAGGACTTTATTTTCTTCTGCGATGCTGTTGCTTCGTGGGTGAGCCCTAAGGACGACCTGAGGGACATGTTTTATAAGGTAAGTCGCGCGTCGTAAGGGGAAGGGGCAAGAGAGGCCTCACGCAGCCCAGTTATGGATCAACGATGCAGACTAATGCCGTTGGTCGGGGAGTGGGGCTTCCTTGTCATCGCAAGCAGGTGAATTGATGGGCCTGGGCTCTAGCTCCATTTATTCGCTGACTGAGAGGGAGCGCTGTCCAATGGCTAGAGCTGGGGAGATGAGGACTCCTGGGTTCTTTCCATGGCTTTGGGCGGGGAATGGGGGTCTTTCCAGCTCTGCCGCTTCAGCGCTCTGTGCCTCCGTTTTCCCATCTATAAACTGGGGAGCCCGTCTCCTGTAGGGTGGTGGTGAGGCTTTGTGTGTATTATAGCGCTCCGAGGCCTCCATCTGCAGTGTGACACTGTCATGGTGTCTTGGTTGTGCGGGCGATATGCATTACTAAACACTGGAACCGCCAGCGTTGGCTGGATTTGTTGTTTTGGCCTCACCAGTGGGCCCACAGCACGAATCCCTGCAGCTACTGGGTTAGTGTCGGCTGATCGCAGTGCTGGCCCGTCTGCGGCTCTGAAGTGGAAGAGTCCACCTCTTCCCTCTGCAGCGCACGGAGCGTGGGTGGAGCTGTTCATCTTCCTCTAACTCCCAGGATTCTCGCAGTAACAGGGCTGTAGGCATAACCACGCGCCTGTATTTCCACCTCCCCTGCCCACACACGAGCTTGCGCACTCCCATCTTGCTGTCTTCCTCCTCAGATTCTTCATGGCTTCAAAGACCAAGTTGGTGAGGAGAACTGGCAGCAGTTCTCGGAGCAGTTCCCGCCTCTGCTGAAGGAGAGGCTAGCTGCGTTCTACGGGGTCTAGGCAACGCAGAGAAACCGAACTAGGTGAGTTTGGACACGGGACCCTGGCTGGTTCTGCTGGATCAGCCAGTGTGGTGGTGGTGGGTGTAGACTTTTAGCTCCCATTCTCATGGGCTAAAACCTCTCATTGCCCCTCTTCCCCTTCTCCCTTCTCTCCCCCCCCCCCCAATAGGTTTGAAGTGTTAACGTGGTGAGAAGTTGATGGAGAGAAGAGAGATTAAGTGGGAAGGCAGGCGGGTGAAGGGTATGGAGCACAGGGCTGGGAGCTGCCAGTCTCCTGGGTCTGCCGCTGACTTAATGTGTCCTTGGACAGGTCACTTCCTCCCTCTACCTCAGTTTCTCCATCTGTAGTGGAAGCGTGATGTCTCCCTTGTTGGGGCAGAGGGTGGAGCTTACGTTGATTGATTGAACCTGCATTAAGATCCTCCGGCAAAATGTCAGTTTCTAATTGTCAGAAGAGTAGAACTGGTGAAAAGCAAACCAGATGTTTAGTGTCCGGGAAGTGAGGAGAGGCAGTGTTGTCTGGGTGGCAGAATGCGATTCAGGACTCCTGCTTCAAGTTTCCACACTGTGAAATGAGGACAATGATTCAGCCTTTCTCTGAGGTGCTGAGGTCTTTGAGCAAAACCGGTGTGAAGTGTGAAAAAAAATTGTAAGCCCTGAGGCAGCACACTCAGGAAGACCCAGCAGCCCAGACGCTCAATCTGTTTGCCCACCCTTAACATGCGGACAAAGAGACGAAGGTCAATTTAAACACCGATTTAGGAGCCTGACTTTCGTCACTTAAATAAAAATGGCCTGATCCTTGTGGACCGTGAGCTTCCGTTGAAGCTGGGGATTTCTGGGTGCTGAGAATCGGGTCTCTCGTTGATCATGAATCCAAGCTTTAAAACTTTGACCTAAATATTTCTCTTCTCCTCCCCCAAAAAAACTCTTACCCGGAACAAAGAGTTTTGACAAGTGAAGTCAGCAGATGGAAAGTTTGCAAAGCTGATCTGATGCCCCAAAACAGGGGAATATGAAGTCAGCCTGATTGTGTTTTGCCTTCAAAACATCAGGGCTTATCAAATCTCATCTGTCTTAATCTTGCTGGAGGACTCCTTGGCTGTCTAGGTTGTGGCTTGTGAGCTCTGTCTGCCCACCAGCTGAGGTGTTGGATTTTTAACCAAGAGCTCTTCTCCGAGCTGTTGGTTGGACATTTGAGTTATCACAACAAGTTTCAGCCAACCTGGATACAAATTTCCTCCTCCTCTGCATCACATGTGATGCTATAACCTGCTAGTTTTCCCATTGCCAGAGTCTTCTAGGAAAAGCAGGGGAAATGTCTAATAATGACGGCAGCTATTCTGAGTCCCTTTCAGAGGGCTTCATTTGGGGAGGGTGTGTGTGTGTGTGTGTGTGTGTGTGTGTGTAAAACCTCAACTAACTGGTGCCCTCTCTCTTGTGTCTCCTCCAGGTTCCTGTATGTGCTGGGAGGGTTACTGGGAACTCGTCCACAGGTGTTGCAGAGCCCTGTTAATGGGGGGTTAGGGAGGAAGGGAGGAGCATTGTGGGACATAAAATGACTTCCCTCCCATCTCCTGAAATTTAAAGGGGGGGACCGCCGAGATCAATTCAAACAAGCAACCAGGGAATCTCAGCGATTGGGAAAAGGGGCTCTTTCCTCCTTTTTCAGAGGTCATCTCTGGTAGATGGGGATGGGGTGGGGGTTGGCCGTGGGCCGAAATAGGGGAGCGATCTTAAACTGCAACACTTCCTGAGAAGGGGATCTAACTAGGGCCATAATAGAAAAGGACTAGCTAATAATAATAATAATTTAAAAAAAAATCATTTAAAGGCTAGGTTTTAAAAACAAAGATATGAATAAAAAGCTAAAATTGGATAAGAAGTTCTAATGGTTAAAAATCTAGCTGTTGAGAACGGAAGGGTTAAACTATAATAAACACAAGGTTATACTACTGTATAAATATTACCAGTCACCGGTGTTTGAGATCAGCTTTTCCTCACCTCTTCCAGACTGCATGGTGACAGAAGTAGACTAGCAATCCTGTGAATAGCCCATAATTAAGTGTAATCGTTTTTCATCTAGAAACTTAAAACAGCAAGAAAAAAACCTTTTCTGAAATAGTTTCCATGGCAGCGTTTACTGGATGCGATGCATAAAACCCCCCAACCCATAAGGATCTCCTGAGCCGAGATCCAGTCGATTTCTATTGTGAAGGGGGCCCTTGTAACACATACTGTCAGAGAAGCATGTTTTTTATAAAAAAGAAAAAAATCAAAATACACAGTGCAGTGAATTCTCTTAAGCTGTCCTTCAGCTACAGCCCGAGGGAGGTGAAAGTGACACAGGTGGGATTGTAAGTGATGCGGTTGTATCATGCAGAGGCTGGACATCCCATCTTCACCTGGCTTATAGCGCCACCTGAGCAGGGAGACATGTACTGCACTCAGTCCCAAGTAACATAATTCATTACGGTTAATTACGCTTTCTGTCTTAATGGAGTTTATGCCACATCTGCCACTTCAGTTTACAAAATAAAAGAGGGCAGTCAAGATAGCGGAGCACAGAGGGGATGGAAGTGTAGCTTTGTGTAGGCAAGAGTCAGATTTCTTTTTAAGACAAGTCCATAAATTCTGCTACATGCTCAGCTGGAGTCTTGACAAAAGACTCCCGTGAATTTTAGTCCCCCATTTATTTAAAAAATAAATCAGGGGTTGGTTATGCAGAAAGCTTTTGACTTGGTGTAACCACAGCTTTTTAACTGTAAGTGAGGTAATGTGCTGTGAAAGCATCGTTTGACAGCCTGGGTGTTTTTTGACTTGCCACTAGTCAGAAGGAAGCTGTATGGGGGAAAGAAAGGGGAACTTTTAATCCTTTAAAGGTGAAAGAATAACGGAGTGGTGGTGGCGGGGGTACTGCCAGTTGTCGAGAAGCGTCTGAGTCTGCTTGATCTGTCTGTAATCAGCTGAGTTGTGGGATGAAGAGAAATCATTTCCCAAAGTGACACACACCAAGAGAAATTCCAGTTCTCCTGAGAAGAGACGCGGCTGGGATGCTGATTTTCTCCAAGTGCAGGTTGGGGAGAACTCTTCACCAACTCCTTCCTGGATTATTTTTTTTAAAAAACTGAGAGTCACTCGGGTGACAGCAGGACGAACCTGTGGTTGAACTGTGGAAAGTCTGACCCTTCTCGAGGCTGCAGCCGCACCTGTTGTAAAAGTACCTTGCAGTGAGGAACCCACCGTCTCCTTTTGGCTGGCAGTGTCATGCAGGGTGTGGGGAACCAATTTACTAAAGCAGCAGTTGGTCACTCTAGGATCAGTCATGCTGCACCTGTGTCTGTTGAAAGCATTTGTTTGTGGGATCACTCAGTAACTTAAGCTTCACTGATCCTTTCCCTTCATCCTCCCTGGTTATTTTTCAGCACTTCCTTTCCCTCCTTTTTCTATACTTTTTTTTTTTTAAGCGTTCTTTTAACACCCTCCACGTTTTTGCACTGGAGTTCACCGGTGCAATAGGCCTTCGCACCACAAAATTTTGAGCATAACAGCCTGGCTGGCTTAGTGTCCACTGTTGTTTTCAGTGGCTGGCATAGCCCCAAGCCTTGCTCCCACCCATCTCTCCCGCTGAAGATCTTGAGGGGTGGGGAGAGACTCAAGCAGCATTCAGCCCTAAGTGCATCTCTACCTTAGAGGAAGGAAGGGATGGGGAACGAAAGAGATGCATTCCTTCACTTCAGCCTCCTTTTTTATTTTTATTTTTTATTGGTATAAGACTTGAGCAGGTCTCTGGGAACCTATCAGATGTTTTTCTCTTTTGCATTTTGATGCTTTATTTTAAAGCATTTCCTTTCCCTCCATTCCTCCAGAGAGGGATGAAACCTGGATTTCCATTAGAGCAGGGGTCTGGTGTGATTTTTTTTTTTTAAATGCATGAACAAGAACTATATTGCGAAGTAAAGTGGCAACTCAGCTTGCTCTATACATATATCTAACAATATTTTTTAAAAAAGTGTTTTAAGTTCCCAAAGCTTAGGACGATAAAAGAAGGCTGTGAACTCTTTCTCAGACAGTGAAGTTTAAGCTACTTGACCTGACTGCCTCTTGAAATGGATTTTTTTATTTTTTTGTATAAGTGCTTCTAGTTTCTGCCTCCTGTTTGTTAACCCTGGATTTGTATATTTGTAAATGTGCCGTACTGTTTCCTATGGTGACAGTGTACCTAGTGTTGAAGCCGCTGCTTGCACCTTGCTGAAATGAGATTTTTCTCATTTTATGTATAATTTTGTCAACTTAAAAAAAAAAAAAAAAGCAAATTTCATGTGACTTCAGTCTACAGCTGTATCTAGGCTCAGTGTTTTTTCTTATGTAAATATCAGATTTGTAACCTTTGCCATTCTGTCCTCCCCCATTTACGTGATGGGGCTGCTCCCTCAGTCCCTCCTCTCCGTGCTCTACGGTGATAGAGCACAAGTGCATCTGCTGGGCAGTATGCTGACTCATAGAGCCTTGTAGTGTCTAGAAGAGTTGTGGTCTGCATTCCTCGCTGCCATGTTTCTTAATACTTCTCATAGCCCTGCAGCTGTGTCTATTCCTTGCTCTGGGCCAGGTGTGAGAGTTTATACTGGGCATGTCACTTCCCCTCCCTGGGCCTCAGTTTCCCTATCTGTAAAGTGGGAATAATACTTATTTCTAGTGTAAAGGTGGGTGAAGATTTACAGAACCAATGGAAAAAAATGAATTAGTATATCTCTGCGCTTACATGCAGAGACCTGGGTTTAGGAGGGAGCCTGCTCTGATCCTGGGAAAACTACTTAAGCTGTGTGCTGCTTGTCCACGAGGAGAACTTCTCAACCTGTGCTCCCAGGTGCTTTGGGAAGCTGGCCTCAGGGCTTATCGATGTGAAAGAGCCGGGGGGGGGGGGGGGGGGGCCTTCTCCGGGGGCTGGGGGGGGGGGGGGGGGGGGGGGCGGGGGGCGGGGGCGGGCGGCCCGCCCCGGGGGGCGGCGGGGG
>NC_048313.1:16651659-16667330 GCF_013100865.1 Trachemys scripta elegans | reverse complement strand
GCCCAGATTGCGAGGTGCTCTGACATTACAGTAGTCGGGGGGGAGCCCAGATTGCGAGGTGCTCTGACATGATGGTAATGAGGGAGCCCAGATTGCGAGGTGCTCTGACATTACGGTAATGGGGCTCTGATAAGTACCGTCGGGAGGAGAAGGGTCTCGTGCAGACGTTATCAGGATCCCGCCCAGAGGATGGACACAGAGGGACCAAAGGCCTTGGGCATTCCAGCCCTGGGGGGGGTGACGAGGCTCGTCCTGAAGGATCATATTTGTTCTCCCTTCGCTATCTTGTCTCCCCGACTCCCAGTGGGAAAGCTCCCGTGCTGTGTCTCTCCTACCTGCCCGACATCCTGGTCACGGGGACCTACGACAAGAAGGTGACGGTGTACGACCCGCGAGGTTAGTGTCTGCGGCTGGCTTTAGGATCAAGCCTCCAGCTGTTGGTTGGGCCCATCCCTGCACCCTTGAACCCAGCGGGCCCAATGCAGCGGGTCCTTTCCCAGTCCCGTGGCCCCGAGGTTCCGTTTTCCGCTCCTGCCATGTGCTGTGCCGCAGGTTTCCGCTCTGTAAAATGGGGCTGATGATACTGAGCTGCCTGGCTCATCTCTGGGGGAAAGGCCTGCTGCACGAGAGTCCTGAATTACTGAGGGGTCCAGGGGGAGTGAGTCCGATGCTGCCGGAGCTTGTTGCTCAGCAGGCCTGGCCCAGTTCAGCTGGGGTAGCAGGAATGCTGCTCTGTGGGGTTTCTGGGCACCCCAGGCTTGGGGCAACCCCTCCCCTCCCCTCCTCCTGCCTCCCAGTGGGGACCTGGGAGGGAAAATCCACTGGCTGGAGGTGAAGATCTGTGTGACTTTGGACTGATGGACAGCTGTGTCCCCTCAGTTCTCCAACCTGGGGTGCCTTTTACACGGCTTCGCCGTGGGAGCAACCACTCCAGGTCTGCTCACACCCAGCCTCCAGCATGGAAGTTACTCCCAGCTACGCTGTATGAGTGCAATAGCCGGCCCCTCCTGAACGACACTTCAGGGCAACACCAGCAAACGCCCAACCCCAGACCTTCTCCCCCCCCGCCAGAAATGTGCAGCTTGTACCGTCCAGCCCTGTCCTGGACAAGAGACGCTCATAGATTGTCCGTCGTTCATTAGTAGAAAATGATCTGCACAAATCCTGTTATCCCCCATGATCCCTCGATCCCAAACATTTCAAGCCAAACACCCTGGTTTCGATAAAACAATAGAGCAAACAAATGAATTAACAAAAAGTGATGGCAAGTAATGAGGCATGAAAATCAGAACTGGTTACAAAGAAAAAGTAAAATGCCTTTAACACCTAATTTAACAAGCTAAGGCCTTGTCTACACTGGCAAGTTACTGCACAGAAAGCCGCTTTCTGCGGTGTAACCCCCCAGGGGTAAACACGGCCAAGCCACTTTGTGCGCAGAAACTCCTCAGTTGCAGCGTTGGAGAAAAAAACATCTTGATGAGAGTCCTAAGCCTTAAAGCGCAGAGGATCCAGCCCTGTATTGGCAGAGTTAACACATTACAGCTCAGAAAGCAATCAATTGGCTTCCAGAAGTGTCCCATAGTCCCTCAAGTGGCTGCTCCGCTCATTCCCTGGAGACATCCTCCTCTCCGCTTTGTAAGCTCTGTTTCTGAGGGCCCTTGGGTGCTGTGCTGCTCCGGGACACGAACATGGGGGGGGGGGGGGGGGGGGGGGGCGGGGGAGGGAGGCAGGGGCTGATGTCGGGGTTTCCCCTGCCTCAGGACTGGTTGCTTCCTGCCGCTGTCTGATCTTTACAAGCCAGCATGCTGACACTCTCTCTGTCCCCAAAAACAGTCTCTCCTCTCCCCCTCCATACACACGCACACTCACTCCTCCCCCCCCCCATTTCAGTTGAAAAGCAGCTGACGATGTAGTAAGATGCCCATGGAACGATGAGATTGGGAACCTGATCACATCGTGTGATGCTGTGCCTGCCCCTTGAGGCATCGCAAACCCTTCCCAAATCACCCTGCGGCCAGGTGCACCATGGGATAGCTCCCACAATGCACTGCTCTCTTTGTCGTTGCAAGAGCTGCTAATGTGGATGTGCTGCACCGTCACAAGGAGCACAGTGTGGACAGGCACCCGCAGTTTAATTCCAGCACTTTCATAAAAATAACTGCAAGTAACTTGTGCAGAAACTTGCCAGTGTAGACATTCCCAAAGTGAATTCAAAGGTCTCTTGCACCACAAGTTCCAACAGTCTTCCTGGCTGAATCTTTCAGTCAGGATCCCTCCCAGGTCCAGTGCTGCGTCCTTTGTTCTTCAAGTGTTGTCAATGCCTTGGGCAGAGAGAAAGGGAGAGATGGTTTGGGGCATCCACTCTCCCAATATAAAGCAACAGAGAGTCCTGTGGCACCTTTAAGACTAACAGATGTATTGGAGCATAAGCTTTCCTGGCGTGAGACTCATGTAATGGAAATTTCCAGAGGCAGGTATAAATCAGTGTGGAGATAACGAGGTTAGTTCAAGCAGGGAGGGTGAGGTCCTCTGCTAGCAGTTGAGGTGTGAACACCAAGGGAGGAGAAACTGCTTCTGTAGTTGGAAAGCCATTCACAGTCTTTGTTTAATCCTGAGCTGATGGTGTCAAATTTGCAAATGAACTGGAGCTCAGCAGTTTCTCTTTGGAGTCTGGTCCTGAAGTTTTTTTGCTGTAAGATGGCTACCTTTACATCTGCTATTGTGTGGCCGGGGAGGTTGAAGTGTTCTCCTACAGGTTTTTGTATATTGCCATTCCTGATATCTGACTTGTGTCCACTGATCCTTTTACGTAGTCAGTGTAGTCATTTCTCACCTCTAGCTAAGGTTCAGGGGACGGAGAGCCTGAGTGGGCAGGATTCTCAAGTTGCTACTTTGTCAAAATGTAGATTTTTATTTATTTTTTTTTGCCCACACCCTGTCTCCAACAGAAGGGTGGCCACTTAATGCAGCGATGGGCCACTTGACCTCGTTGACACCAAGCTGATGCATAGGGCTGGTCCACATTAAGCCCCCAGTTCAAACTAAGATACGCAACTTCAGCTACGTGAATAACCTAGCTGAAGTCCAAGTACCTTAGTTCGCACTATAAAGTACTTACCGCGGGCCCAGACGCGGCAGGCAGGCTCCCCCGTCGACTCCGCGTACTCCTCTCGCGGAGCAGGAGTACCGGCGTCGACGGCGAGCACTTCCGGGATCGATTTATCGTGTCTAGACAAGACGCGATAAATCGATCCCAGAAGATCGATTGCTTACCGCCGAACCCGGTGGTAAGTATAGACGTACCCTAAGTCTAGCCGTTTGTCTCTGAGGAACTGGTTTGCGACTGCCCTCCAGAATGTGGAAACATGGCTCCGCAATGTGTAACTTTACATCTAATGTTGTCACACCATTTTACCCAGACAATAAGGATCAGCAAATCATGAGTTTTCAAGTGATACCTCTCAAGGCATACTCTGTACACGTTTTACCATAATCCTCTAAAAGGGGCGAACGTAGGGGGACAGACTGTCACCATCTGCTGCCCCCTGACTTCAGGGCCTGGGTCAGGGTGGGGGGTGGAGATCTCCTGCTCCAAGGGTGGCAGGGGGTGCAGATTTGCTGGCCCCCTGGCCGTGCGGGTGGGGGTGCAGGATAGAACATTACTTCCCCTCTCAACTGTATTAGTTTGCCCCAGGGCCCAGTGCAGGCATCACCTGGCTAGGATCCCCACAGTCGCC
Organism: Trachemys scripta elegans; assembly: GCF_013100865.1. Lineage (NCBI taxonomy): Eukaryota > Metazoa > Chordata > Testudines > Emydidae > Trachemys > Trachemys scripta. The sequence continues at coordinate 16,663,593 of NC_048313.1, read as the reverse complement.
TTGGCAGAGATCCTGACGCTGTTCCCTTCCCGGCAGCTGCCCAGGCCCCGTTGAAGAGCCGCAAGCTCCACTCCAGCGCCGTCCTGTCCCTCGTGGCCGATGAGCGCTTCATCATCTCAGGCAGCGAGGACCGGACGCTGGTCGTCTTCGACCGACGGGCCAACAGCGTCCTCCAGAGGCTGCAGGTAGGTGGCCGGAGCTGGTGGCTCTTCTCCCTCCTACCTGCTCAGGGCAGTGGAGGTTGCCTGGAATCACCGTGGAGAGGAGGGAGATGGGAGTTGGTAGACGCTCCCTACCTGAGGACATTTTAGGGGAGGAGAATACGTAATTATTAGAGAGTCCCTGAGCCAACTGGTTGCATCTGAAGGAGGGTGTGGGTTGCAGGGAGTCAGGCCTCCTGGGTTCCTTCCCCCAGCTCTGGGAGGGCAATGGGGTCTAGTGGTTAGAGCAGGTGGGGGCTGGGAGTGAGGACTCCTGGGTCTGCCAGTGACGTACTGTTTGACTTCTGGCAAGTCATTCGCCGTGCCTCGGTTTCCCTAGATGTACAGTGGGGTAACAGATGCCTCCTTCGTAGAGGAAGGGTTGTGGTGCTTAATGACGGCGAAGCACTTGGAGCTCCTCCTGCCAGCTTAGCCAGGTGTTCTGCTCATTCACCAGCAATGAGGGAGGCAGCCCTGTAAGAAACACACTGTTCTTAAACATGCTACAGGGCGTGCGGGTCCCCCCCGAAACCTGAGCCTTTATCTCCTGTTCCACTCATCCTCCCCAACGTGTGGTGCCCACCCGGACACCGATCCTCCCCCAGAGCTGTGTCATCCTCCCTTTCCTCCCGCAGCTGGACTCCTACCTGCTCTCCATGTCCTACCAGGGGACGCAGCTGTGGGCCGGGGACAACCAGGGGCTGCTCTATGTCTTTGAAAACCGAGGAGGCTGCTTCCAGCACATCCGGGTATGCAGGGGTCCCCGATCCAGGGCTTAACAGAGGGGTGCAGGCTTGCTAAGCGTTGGGCCTGTTTCGCCCCCACTTTCACCCCAGATGATTAATACCAGGGCTGCTGCTTGTTTGCCTGCCTGCCGCTTGGGGCCCTGAACTCAGCCAATGTCTGTTTCATCGTCCGTTTCACTTGAGGGCTCTCCTCCATTAGCCCCATGCTGGATGGGTCTCAGTTCCCCATGCCCTGGAGGGAACATCCGCCCTGGAGGGCAGGGGAGATGGCTCTGTGACCCATTTGCTACTTGACCCCCACACACACACCCAGCTGAGATGACAGCAGATGGGCCTGTTGGGGTGGATGGGGCAGCAGTAAGGAGCTTGCCTAGCACTTGGGCGACCCGACTTCCTGTGTGACGTTAGCCACCCGGTGCCTCAGTTCCCCATCAGTATAACGATAGCACCTCACATGGGGGTGTGGTTAGATCGTGGCTTGCTCAGATACTGTGGTGGTGGGGCCACATGAATACCAAAAATACGTAGATTTCCAGGGGGTCCTGGTGTGATCTGACCTGCGATGCCCTAGACTGGACCCTCCAAAGCACCTTGGAGTGGGAACCGCAAGTCGGGCTTGGGATGCGTATGCGTGAGAGTCCCCGGCATGAGGTGATGGGTTAGGAACAGAGAGATGCATGGGACCCACATGGGCTAGGAACAAAGACCCCCGCGGTGCGTCCCAGCTGGAGGTCTGCCGAGGACTTAGTGTCTCTTTCCTCCCCACAGTACTTCGACGTGGGTCACCGGTCCCAGATCACTGGGGTCTGGCACTCCCTGGGCACTCTGTACACGACCTCCACTGACAAGACCCTGCGGGTAAGGTCCATGCTTCCCTAGGAATCCTTCTCCCATCCCGCTCCCCACGACTTGCTCGTAGAGGCTGGGAGCCAGGAACACCCAAGTCCCAACCCCAGCTCTGTGACTTTGGCTGCAAGCCGCTTCCCCTCTCTGTGCCTCAGTTTCCCCACCTGGGGGAGAGGGGTGATTCCTGCTTCCTGGAGGGTTCTAAGGATTGTGCCTTGGTCCTTGGAAGAGAGCATGCTTCTCTGTAACGCGAACAGCAAGGATTGTGTATATGAGCTATTTCCGATCCAAGCCTCGTCTGGGCCAAGGATCTGCTGCCCCTCTTCCGGCCACCGGCGGCCAGTCCCGGGGGAACTGCACCAATGCAGACCCCTAGTGTTGATCACCAAAGCACCAATGGGCTCTCCTAAAAATAACACGGAAAGGGGCTCCCCCCATTCCTCCCCATGGATTCACCCGGCCCTGGGCAGCCTCCCCAAGAGTTTTCTCTTTCCAGATACACATTCCGACGGACCCGCCTCGCACTGTCTGTTCACAGTCGCACAACAACGTGCTGAACGGGGTAAGGAGGGGAACCCGGACTCCGAACTGAGGGACGAGGGCGCCTGGCCGTTCTGCCCTCCCAGCCGGCTTGTCTAGTGTGTTCTTCCCAGTGGGGGAATGTCCATGTCCCTGCACCCTCCCCAGGCCACACCTCCCTCTCTCCCCGGCTCTCCAGGGCGGGCGACCCCTCAGATCAGCCCGCGGGGGCGCTCCCTTCCCCTTGCGCCCAGGGGAGCGACCCTGCTGCCCCGGGGAGGGGATCTGAGGCCGGGCTGAATGCTGGACGCTTTGTCCGTGTGGCTAAACTCGGGGCAGGGTGTATTTAGCAGGAATTCTGGGGCATCCCGGCTTGACATGGCCTCAGTCCCTTGACACTCACCCCTCCCGCTCCCTGCTTCCCCCCACAGATCAGCGCCGAAGGCAACATTGTAGTAGCTGCCTCCGGGGGCCTGTCCTTGGAAATCTGGAGGCTCAATGCCTGATGGAGGCCTGGATCCGCGGAGCCACGTCTTGCAGCTGCGGCCCCCGGCGCCCGGGGGGGAGGGGCCAGAGTTCCAGCCCCTGTTTGTCATTCGTTTGTTCGTTGTCGTTTTGGAAGAGGCCCGAGGAGCCAGGAGGTCAAAGCGTCCCTGCCTGAGCTCGCCCTGGCCCTGCTGTTCGTTCCCAGAGCGGTTCCAGGGGGATCAGAGCCCGGCCGGCCCTTTCCTGCTCGATGCACTGACTTCGCTCTCTCTGGTTCCCATTCTCCCACCCGCTGGGCTCCTTAGTTATCACGCCCCGGCCTGCCTGCCCGGCGGCCTCTGCTACTTATCGGTCTGCCTCCCGCCTGCTTCCCCACAGCGCTCTCAGAGCCAGGTCCCAGCGCGGGAGGGGACGGCCCTAAGGGCTCAGAACCATCCAACCCGGCTCCGCGCAGCCCGGGGGCGCTCGCCGCAAGGGCTGACCAGCTCGAAACAGAGTCCAGAGCTGCCTTGTAACTTACAGGGACGCAGGTGAGACGCACGTTCTAATGTTGTTGATTAAACTGTTCTGCCAGACAGGATCTGAGTCGAGATGTCGGTGGGTTTTTATCCCCTTCCCAGTGAAATCACCTTTACTTTTAAATTCAGTCGCCGGATCCTTGAAAATCCAGGCGCGGCAGCTTTCTCCTGGCGCCAGCCAAGCAGGAACCGGAAGGGCCCAGGCCAGGTCGGGCTCCAAGCTGAGCGAAGCACTCGACACGGGGCGGGGACTGGGCTGCACAGGCTTTATTAGGAGGGGTGTTACGGGCGCATCAGCCGTGAGCAGGGCCCCGGGGGTTACACAAACACAACGTGAGACGGTTCCTGGCTCTGATCCAGTCCAGGTCGGTGGGGATCTAGAGCCCTTCCCGCCTGTGTGCAGAACCGGCTGCCATCGCTAGGGGCAGGCTGTAGCTGTCTGCCAACCAGGCCATTATCACCATAGTAACCCAGTGCCTCCCAATCCCCCTCCTGGGAAGTATCATCCCTGTTTCACAGCTGAGGAAACTGAGGCACGAGGGAGTGGCAGTGACTTTCCCAGGGTCACGCAGGGAGTCGGGGGCGGAGTTGGGCAGCCAGGGAGGGGGGCTGAGAATGGAACGGCCCATTGAGTCTTAGCTCCTCCCTCTCGTCCTCACCCCCAAGGGGGGGGTTCCTCCCGGACAGGGATGAGGCAGCCTAGTAGAGAATGGAACGGCCCATTGAGCCTAGTAGAGTGGGGGTGGCTTGTCCAGCTGCCGGTCTGGCCTCCCACAGCCCCGGGGGGGGGTGGATTGAATGAGGACCCAGACCAATCCCCATCTCCCAGGGCAGCTAGGCTGGCTTGGCCCTGGCCTGGCTCCCCTATCCCATCATGTGCGCACGAGGGGGTTGCTGTACCGTGGGGGAGATCCTGCCCGCCTTGAAAGCGATGGCAAAGCTCCCCCGGCTGCAGCAGGGTCACGCTTTCCCCCCAACCCCCTGCTCCTCCTCTCACCCGGTTTACAGCAGGAGGGATCGGGGCCCAGGGGTCAGAACGTCTCCTCTCTGCACACCGAGGCTGCGCTGACCTGGCTGGGGGAGGGGAGTAGGGTGATAGGGTGGGACACAGGCGGAACCCGTCATGTCCCCTCCAAGGCCGCTCCCTAGGGGTTGGCTGGGGCCAGGGTCGCAGTGTGGGGAGGGGGGACGATGCTAGGAACCCGGCTGCTCCCTATTGTCCCGCTGGGGCGGGGGGTCCAGGGTCCTCACAGGATGCTGCAGGTTTTCTTGTCTTTGAAGGGGTTGGCCGAGGCAGGGACACCAGTCAGCAGCGGGTCGCTCTGGGCGTGCGCCCGGCAGAACTGCAGCAGCTCACGGGCTGCCTGGGAGACCTGGCAGGTGAACAAAGCCAAACAGCGGGGTGGGGGGCAGGGGCGAGTGGTTAGAGCAGGGAGCACTGGGAGTCAGGACTCCTGGGTTCTGTTCCCAGAGCTGGGAGGGAAGTGGGGTCTAGTGGTTAGAGCAGGGGAGTGGGAGTCAGGACCTTACCCAGCCACCGCTCAGCACAGGCTTTACATAAGGGCCTGGCGCGGGTCAGTGCCAGCAGGGAGGGCCCCATCCCGGCAGAGCTGAAAGGGGCCAGGAGCCTCCGCCCCGTCCATCCCCCCGCGCTGCCTCCCCCTTTCGGAGCCGACTGCAGCTGATCCGAGCAGGATCTGTTTTTCTGCGGGGCCCCGCTAAGCCACGCGTGAAAGGAACATGCTGTCCTGACCCCGCCACCACCTCCCGGGCAATTACCGTGTTCCTCCCTCTAATCCGTCCTGTAAACAGGGGCCTGAACTCGGCATGTGCCCGGCCCGCTGCAGGGCTGGAAACCCCCCACACACACTGCGGGCGGGAGTGTCTGGAAAGGGACCCCCCCACTCTTCCCCACTGGGGAGCAGCAGCTGCCCCGGCTCAGGCCCCTGTGCGGTGCTACCCTCTAGGGGGAGATCTGAGCCGTGGCAGGGGCCGGCAGCTCTGGCATGGGGCAAGGCTGTGCCCCTCCCTGCCCCCCCCCAATCAAATGGTTCTGTCTCTGGGGCGTGTCCCCCTGGGGAAAGATCCCCTCTAACTAGGAGCCTGTCATGCCAATTTCCCCCTCCCTGCCCTTTCCCAGGGAGGTGTGTGTGGATAAGAGGGGACTTAGGTCCCCATTTAGGCCTTGAATCTCTTCTGCTCCAGATTGGCAGCCGCTGCTGGTTCGTCACCTCCCCTGCTACTCCCCGTGACGTGAGTTTGTTAGGCCTCAGGCTGGTTTCCAGGGGGGTTGGGGCCGAAACAGAGTCTGAGCTAGGAAAAGAACCCAGGAGTCCTGCTTGGCCTAGGCAGAACTCCCGTCTCACCCTCACCGGTGGGGAAAAGCCGGGCCTGGCCAATCTGGCACCAAATGAATTCCCCAGTGTAGGGATCGGGACGGGGGGTCGTGTCACCTTCATTCTCTCCAGCCCGGCTTCTGTTCGCAGCTGCTCCACCGCCCTCCGGCCCTGGCTTGTGTGCTTGCTGCTGGCCGCCTTCCCCGACATCTGCAGGGCACAGGAGGGCTGGTTAGACCAACAAGGGGGTGAAGATGCTGAACTCCGGCTGCGCCGCGAGAACCAAAGCAGCAGGCAAACGTCCGTGACATTTAAACGGCAGCAGATCCGAAGACTCCCAAATGCCTGTGACCTGCCGCTGAAATGCAGCCACCTCTGGGGCGGGGCATGGCAGATCTCTAACAGCGCACAACAACGGATTGGAGGCAGGCACTAAATCTTGGGCCAGGAAGCCTGGGCACCCATCCCCTTTACTGAATAGGTGGGGAAACTGAGCCACAGAGCGTGGCATTGACTTGGCTTGGGGTCACCAACCAAGTGGTCAGAGCTGGTAGAAGCCAGGACTCCTGGCTTCCACCCCCGCCCTGCTCTAAGCACTCGCCCCCACGGCTTAGAACGGGATAGAACCGAGAAGTGCGGACACCCAGGCCTCCCTCTGGACAGTTTCCCCTTCCAGAAGCGGGGCTACGAGCCAGGAGTTCCCCTCCCCCCCCGGACCGAGACTCCTGGGTCCTATTCCGAGCTCAGGATGGGGGTCTCACACACACACACTGTTGGGGTTTGAGCCCTGCACCTGTTTCTCGCCCCTGCCCCGGGAACAGGCCGTCCCAGAGCTGGGCCGATACCGGTAGGAACCATCTGAGTCCTCCAGCCGTCTGTGACACTCATCCCCTCCGGTCCCGAGACCCGGCCCTGAGCCAAACCTCTCGTCAATTCCATAGCCTCCCCCGTCGTCTAGATTTAGGGGAGGGGGGGGTCAAAATCAGGGCCTGTTTTCTGGCTCCCCCCACCTCCGCTCACCTGAGCTGGTGACACACGTCCCCCCAGTTTGCAGCCCAGCGCACTCCCCAGATGCTGTATCGGTGCCCGTTTGTCAGTCTCTACCAGCCCCGATGCCCCCACCTCTGCCCTATTTATCCCCCCCCAGGCCACCCCCTGCCTGCCCTTGCTCTCAGCAGCCAGAGGTTCAGTCGGGCTCCCCGCCCGCCCCACAGGCTTTGATGCCTTTGAAGCCACCAGGGCCTGTACAGAGCGAAATGTCACCCAGCGAAGTGCGGCCGCTGCTGCGGGGCTAAGGGCAGCGCCCCCTGCTGGGCCGGGGAAGCGTTTTCCCTGGCGGGGGGGCTCCAGCGGCTCAACCCCGAGAGCAGCCGAAATGCAGACAGGCCTGGGGTGAAGGGCTCGCAGGGGTGGGGGAGGGGCGAGAGTGGCCCTCATGCCTTAGGACCCAGGAGTCCTTCCAAGAGCCCCTCTTCCTCAGTCCCACCACTAGACCCCATGCCCCTCCTGCCGCTGGGGAGAGAACCCAGGAGTCCTGGCTCCCAGCCCCCCGCTGTAACCAATACACCCCACACCCCTCCTGCCGCGGGGGAGAGAACCCAGGAGTCCTGGCTCCCAGCCCCCCTGCTCTAAGCACTAGGCCCCACGCCCCTCCCGCCGCTGGGGAGAGAACCCAGGAGTCCTGGCTCCCAGCCCCACGCTCTAACCATTACACCCCACGCCCCTCCCGCCGTTGGGGAGAGAACCCAGGAGTCCTGGCTCCCAGCACTAGGCCCCACTCCCGCTCTAGGAAAAAAACCCAGGAGTCCTGCCTCCCACTGCTGGGTTCATGAGCCCACAGGCAAACCTCTGGTGTCACGGGACCCCAGGGTCCTCCTGGGAAGAGCTGCAGGAGTTCAATCAATCGGCTTGCAAAGGATGAGGGTATCTGGGGGGCCGGGAGCTGCGGCTCTAACCCACAAGCAGGGGCTGAGCATTTCCAAGCTGCCAGGCTGGTTCGGGCACAGCTGCAGGCCCCGCTGTCCCCCTCGGGCAGTTCTGGATGCTGCAGGGCTGTAGCCCCTCCCCATTCCCATTCTGACGTGGGGCAGGAACGTGGGGTCCCTCACTGGCTTGCAGCTGGGAAAAGGGGGGGCTGTGCAGGGACCCCGAACCCTGGCTTTCCGGGGTCCCCCCTCCAGACTGCTGGGCACCCCCGGAGGTTGGCAGACAGGGTTGTAGATCAGCGGCGGTCCCTCTGCTTTGAAGACAGACTTCCCTTTGCCCGGGCAACCGGCCCATCTGGCTTGGGGCCCCGGGAGGTCACGGCTGTTGGCATAAAGGTGAGGTGGGTCGGGGGGAGAAATCTGCTCGTGGGGCCTGGGTAGCAGGACACCCGCTTTGTCTGGGCTGGGCCTCCCGTGGTTCCTGATTAGCGCGTGATCGGGACTCGCGTCCACTGCTCCCCACACCTCAGCCCCACCGGAGAGCGGCAGGAGGGCAGGGGGCGCCGGCTGGCAAGGGTGGGTGATAAAGGGGCAGAGGGAATCCAATAAGGGTGGGGCGATAGATGGGGAGAGGAACCAGAAAAAGGGGGCAGCTTCAATACCACCATGATGGGCGCAATAGAAGCGATGAAAGGAGCTGGGGAGTGGAGGCAATACAGCCTGCACCCCAGTTTTTGTGGCTCAAGGGAGCAGGGGTAGCACATGTGGTGTTGCCCGCTCCAGTGAACAGAACCTGAGCAATGAGCCACTCGACCCTGGCTGCAGGCAGCCTCAGGCTGACGGGACACGTTCCAGCCACCGCAGGATTGCTGGGAAGGGCCAGTTCATAGATCCCAAGGGGACCGGTGTGATCACCTAATCCGACCCCCGGTCTAACCGGCCATGCGATTGCCCTGGTAGGATTCAATTCCCGTGTGAAGGAGAGTTAGAAAAACCTCCCGTCTTCATTTAAACCCTGTCAGGGATGGAGACTCCGCCAGGACCCTTGGCAAAGGGTTAATTTACCCCCACTGTTCACCACGTATGCCTCCCAGACGGCTCTGTGCTGCGAAAGCCCAGCTAGGAGCCGATGGTTCCCGGAGTACAGTTCCCCAGAACAGAGAGCTGGTCTGCGGTCCCGGCAGGTAGAGCTGGGAACAGAACCGGGCTGCTTTGCCTTTCAGTGGGAACAGGCCCCAGTATGTGTGTCTGGAACCGCTCTAGCCCGATATGGTGCTGAGTCACCGTACAGGCCCCCTATGTCAGATTACAAGGCTGCTAACTCAGCACTTGGGTCTGTAGCTCGGGTAGGAACGGCTCATGCATTTACATACCCAGGACGCTGGTTCTGTTCCCCAGCTGAACTAAACGGGGACAAGCCCTAGAGCTGACACACACAGGGTATGTCTACACTACCAAATTAGGTTGATTTTCTAGAAGTCAATTTTTAGAAATCGATTTTATACAGTGAATTGCGTAAGTCCCCACTAAGCGCATTAAGTCGGTGGAGTGCGGCCTCACGTCGACTCACTGAGCGTTGCACTGTGGGTAACTATCCCACAGTTCCTGCAGTCTCCGCCGCCCATTGGAATTCTGGGTTAAGCTCCCAATGCCTGATGGGGGAAAAACATTGTCACCCCTCCCTCCGTGAAAGCAATGGCAGACAATCGTTTTGCGCCTTTTTTCCATGCAGACGCCATCCCACGGCAAGCGTGGAGCCCGCTCAGCTCACCGCTGCTTCTGTGAGCATTGTCCTGCAGTATGTGCAGAACCTGCAAAAGCAGGCGAGGAGGCGATGACAGCGCGATCACGAGAGTGATGAGGACATGGATACAGATTTCTCTCAAAGCACGGGCCCTGGCAATTTGAACATCACGGTGTTAATGGGGCAGGGTCATGCCGTGGAATGGGCCCAGGAAACAAGCACAGACTGGTGGGACCGCATAGTGTTGCAGGTCTGGGATGATTCCCAGTGAGTGCGAAATTTTCGCATGCGTAAGGGCACTTTCATGGAACTTTGTGACTTGCTTTCCCCTGCCCTGAAGCGCCAGAATACCAAGATGAGAGCAGCCCTCACAGTTGAGAAGCGAGTGGCGATAGCCCTCTGGAAGCTTGCAACGCCAGACAGCTACCGGTCAGTCGGGAATCAATTTGGAGTGGGCAAATCTACTGTGGGGGTGGTGTGATCCAAGCAGCCAACGCAATCACTGAGCTGCTGCTATCACGGGTAGTGACTCTGGGAAATGTGCAAGGCCTAGTGGATGGCTTTGCTGCAATGGGATTCCCTAACTGTGGTGGGGCGATAGACGGACCACGTATCCCTATCTTGGCACCGGACCACCTTGGCAGCCAATACATAAACCGCAAGGGGTACTTTTCAATGGTGCTGCAAGCACTGGTGGATCACAAGGGACATTTCACCAACATCAACGTGGGATAGCCGGGAAAGATACATGACACTCGCATCTTCAGGAACTCTGGTCTGTTTGAACAGCTGCAGGAAGGAACTTACTTCCCAGACCAGAAAATTATCGTTAGGGATGTTTAAATGCCAATAGTTATCCTCAGGGACCCAGCCTACCCCTTAATGCCAGGGCTCATGAAGCCATACACAAGCACCCTTGACAGTATTAAGGAGCTGTTCAACTATAGGTTGAGCAAGTGCAGAATGGTGGTAGAATGTGCATTTGGACGTTGAAAAGCTCGCTGGTGTAGTTTACTGACTAGGTTAGACCTCAGCGAAACCAATATTCCCATTGTTATTGCTGCTTGCTGTGTGCTCCACAATATCTGTGAGAGTAGGGGAGAGACGTTTATGGCGGGGTGGGAAGTTGAGGCAAATCGCCTGGTAGCCAATTACATGCAGCCAGATACCAGGGCGATTAGAAGAGCACAGCAGGGCGCCCTGTGCATCAGAGAAGCTTTTAAAACCAGTTTCATGACTGGCCAGGCTACAGTGTGACAGTTCTGTTTGTTTCTCCTTGATGAAAACCTGCCCCCTTGGTTGATTCTACTTCCCTGTAAACCAACCGACCTCCCACCTTCGATCACCGGTTTCAGAGGCAATAAAGTCATTATTGTTTCCAAATCATGCAGTCTTTATTAATTCATCACACAAATATGGGGAAAACTCGCAACGTAGCCCAGGAGGGGTGGGTGAGGAGGGAAGCACCGGGTGGGGTGGTGGATGAGGGGAGGACAAGGCCACACTACAGTTCAAAACTTATTGAATGCCAGCCTTCCGTTGCTTGGGCAATCCTCTGGGGTGAGTGGCTGCGTGCCCGTAGCCTCCCCTGCCCACGTTCTTGGGCGTCAGGGTGAGGAGGATATGGAACTTGGGGAGGAGGGCGGGTGGTTATACAGGGACTGCTCCTGCTGCCTTTCCTGCAGCTCCACCAGACGCCTGAGCAGGTCAGTTTGCTCCTGCATTAGCCTCAGCATTTCATCCTGTCTCCTCCCAACGCGCTGCTGCCACCTCTCCTCTTGCTCCCACCTCCTCTCCTCACGTTCATTTTCTGCTTTCCTGAACTCTGCCATTCTTTGCCTCCATGCATTCTGCTGAGCTCTTTCAGTGCGGAAGGACTGCATGAGCTCTGAGAACATCTCGTCGCAAGTGCATTTTTTTGGCCTTCTAATCTGCACTAGCCTCTGAGACGGAGATGATAGGGGAAGCATAGAAACATTTGCAGCTGTGGGAGGGGAAAAAAAGGGAGAGTAGTATTTAAAAAAGACACCTTTTAGAGAACAAACGGAAGACTATTTCACACTGAATCAAGCGGTTCACATTACATAGCACATGTGCTTTGGGTACAAGATCACATTTTGCCTTATATTGAGTGCCTGCCGGTTTGGCGTGAGAGATCACACACGCTTAGCTGGGCAACCGAATTCGGCTTGCAGGCAGCCAGGGTAAGGCAAAGGGTTTCGGCTTCTTCAGCCTTCATAACATGTGGGAACGGTTTCAAACAGCAGCACCCTCCTTTCTCATACCCAGCAAAGCCCGTTGGGTTGGCCATTTAAAAGGTGGGGCTGAGGTTTTAGGGTGAATGTGCAGCACAATCCAACCCCCCGCCCCGCTCCCAATTCTCTGGGATGTTTGCTTCAACCCAGGCCCGGCTCCAGGCACCAGCCCACCAAGCTTGTGCTTGGGGCGGCACCTGGAGGGGGGTGGCGCGGCGCTCTGGCCCCCGGGGAGAGCGGGGCCACGGCTGGGCTCGCCGCCCTCCCACCGGCGCTCTGGCCGCCTTCCCCCCCGGTGCCCTCCTCCCGGCCGCCGGGGGGAGAGCGGAGCCCCTGCCAGGGCTCGCCGCCCTCCCCCC
>NC_048313.1:16650171-16651597 GCF_013100865.1 Trachemys scripta elegans | reverse complement strand
AACCTCACCCCCCACCCCGTGGCTAGTATCAGGAAAGATCCCTGTCAGCCAAACCCGAACAGCTCAGCTAGGCAGAAACTGCTCTCCTGGGTCCCAGCCTAGCAGCTGGGTGGGAACACTTCACCCCCCACCTCTGGCCCAGGGGCTGCTGGTTGCAGGGAGTGTGTGTGTGTGTGTGTGTGTGTGTGTCGGGATTTCTAACTCACCCAGGCTCTCAGCCGCTCAGCCTGTGGGGGCATTTGAGAAACTCACTCAAAACTCCCTCTGTGTGCGAAGGGGTGGGGCGGACAGAGCAATGCAGACAGCTCTCCTGCTCCCAGCAGCAGCCCACACAATGGGGAATTTCCATTTCCCAGAGCCGGGGGGGGGGGAGAGGAACTGCTGATCCCGCTCCTCCGGGACAGACGCATCAATTTCTTCGGGGGGCTCCACATGCCCCAGAGCGGATCTGCAGCTGCCACAACTGATTATCATCTAGGGTGACCATGGGGCCGTATTTTCCCGGACGCTTTTAGATCTTTACCAGTTCCTCCCGGGCGGGATCTAAGAACTAAAAAGCCGGACGTGTCCGGGAAAATCCGGCCCCGTGGGAGATCAGCCATTAAACACGCTTGCTTTTAAACCCTGTATTCTACTTACAAAGGTGCTCACCAGAGGTGCCTTCGCCGGCTCCGGGGTCCCCGAGCTCTGCCTGCCCGGCGGCGTCTCCCCACAGAGCGATCAGATCCAGCGCCTCTCGCCTGCGCTTCTGGGCCTGCATGGTCCCGGGGCTGATGGGCTCCCCACGCTGGCCAAGTGGGAAATGAAATTCAAACCTTCCCGGGGCTTTTCCTAGCTACCTGGCCAGTGCATCTGAGTTGAAAGTGCTGTCCAGAGCGGTCCCAGTGGAGCACTCTGGGATAGCTCCCGGAGGCCAACACGGTCGAATTGCGTCCACACCATCCCACCCCACATTCGACCCAGCGAGGTCGATTGGAGCGCTAACCCCCTTGCCGGGGAGCAATACTTGACCCTTGAAGGCCACCGTACCCGGCTTCTGTTCAAGATGGCGGCTCCCAGGCGTACGGATCCAGCGCTGCGGTGGTTGAGGGGCAAGATGGCAGCGTCCAGCAGTACGGACGCGGGGTGCGCGCGTGACCCAGCGAGGCTGCCGTAGGCGGCCGGAGTCAACATGGCGGCGGCCAGGACCAGGAATGCGGCATCGGGGCTAGCGGGGACCTGAGCCGCCGGTACGAGCCACGCGGGCCGGGGGCCGCGGCAGAGCCGGGGGGCTCGCACGGGGGCGGGGCTGGAGTGTGTGTGTGGGGGGGTTCGCACTAGGATGGGGCTCCCCGGGGGCTCGGAGCAGGAGGGGGCTGGAGCTCGCGTGGAGCGGGGGGGGGGTCCCTGGGGGCTCGGAGCGGGGGGGCTGGAGCTCGCTCGGAGC
>NC_048313.1:16634306-16649803 GCF_013100865.1 Trachemys scripta elegans | reverse complement strand
GGGGGGGGGCTGGAGCTCACTCAGAGCGGGGAGGGGGGTTCGCGGGGGTTCACACTGGGACTCACTCAGGATCCTGGCAAGGGGCTGCCCTTGCCCCGTCCATGACCCCCCACCCCATTCCCATCACCCCAGAGCCGCGCAGGCCCCGGCCCCATGGAGCGCGCCGGGGAGGGGTTCCCGGCCTCGGCCGTGGCGGCCGTGCTGAAGCCCAGCGCCGGCCTGCCCGAGGCGAGCCTGCAGGTGCGGGGCTACGACTTCGACCGCGGGTTGGATCACCGCGCCCTGCTCCAGTCCTACCTCACCACCGGCTTCCAGGCCACCAGCTTCGGGCAGGCCGTGCAGGAGATCAACAGGATGGTGAGAACGGGGGAGGGGAGGCTGGAGCCAGGACGCCTGGGTTCTGTCCTGGCTCTGGGAGGGGAGTGGGGTTGAGTGGTTAGAGCAGGATGAGGGGGGGCTGGGAGTCAGGACTCCTGGGTTCTGTACCTCTGCTGGCTGTGGGGAAGCCACTGCCCCGCTCTGTGCCTCAGTTTCTCCATGTCCCATTCGCTCCTTGAGGCTGCCAATGAGAGCCAGGGGGGAGGGGGCCGGTAGCTTGGGCGCCTGTGCAGGGGGGTGAGTGCCTCGATCCGCCAGCCTGGGTGCCCCTGACATGTGGCTGCTCCGGTTCCCAGATCGCAGCGAAGCTGGAGCCGCTGGGCGAGGAGGAGGAGACCCGCGCTGACCTGAACCCCTGCCACCGGCAGCCTTCGGGCTGCACCATCTTCCTGGGTTTCACCTCCAACCTCATCAGCTCGGGCATCCGCGAGACTATCCGCTACCTGGTGCAGCACAACATGGTATGGCCCCTGCCCCTCCCCCCCAGTCACTGAGCACTGTGCCCCCCCACCCCCGGTGTCCCTTGGCACTGAGCACCTGTGTCCCCGAGGACCCCTCCCAGAGCCCGGCTCTGACACCCAGGCTGCTGCCATATCCCCCCATTCCCTTCAACCCCAGTGCTGGGCTCCGACACCCGAACAGCAGCCGCCCTGCCGACCCTTCAGCTGGGGGCTCCCAGCACTGGAGTCCCGGGGGGTGTGGGGGGGTGTCTGACAGGCAGGGGTCCCTGTGCCGCGCAGGTGGACGTGCTGGTCACCACAGCAGGCGGCGTGGAAGAGGATCTCATCAAATGCCTGGCACCTACCTACGTGGGGGAATTCAGCCTGCAGGGGAAGGAGCTTCGGCAGAGCGGGATCAACAGGTACAGGGGGCCGGGGGGCTGCTCCGGTCTAGCCGGGCGCGCGCACGGCTGGGAGGCAGGACTCCTGGGTTCTCTGGGAGGGGATTGGGATTTAGTGGTTAGAGGGGGGCGGGGCTGGGAGCCAGGACTCCTGGGTTCTGTCCCTGGTTTGGGAGGAGAGTGAGGTCTAGGGGTTAGAGTGGGGAGGCTGGGAGGCAGGACTCCTGGGTTCTTTGGGAGGGGATTGGGATTTAGTGGTTAGAGGGGGGCGGGGCTGGGAGCCAGGACTCCTGGGTTCTGTCCCTGGTTTGGGAGGAGTGTGGGGAGGCTGCGAGTCAGGAACTGATGCTCTAGAGGTAAAAGGCTCCATCTCCTGTTCCCAGCCACTCCGCCAGGATCCTCTCTGCTCCCCCAATCTGTGGGGATCAGGACATGCCAGCTGTGTCCCTGTTCCTTGGGGCAGAGTGGGGTTTGTGGAGAGGCTGAGTCCAGCTGGTTTTGGGGGGGCCGGGGACTGAACCTGCTTGTTTCTCTCCAGGATCGGGAACCTGCTGGTGCCCAACGACAACTACTGCAAGTTCGAAGACTGGCTTATGCCCATCCTGGACCAGATGGTCGCTGAGCAGAATGTGGAGGTGAGAGCCAGGGGGTGGGGGAAGCTTCAGGGGAGGCCGTGTCCCAGGGGAGGGGATGGTGCTGGGCCTGTAGGACGCTGGGAAAGCCTCTGACCTGATCCCTACTCAACCCCCCCACTCTCCCTGCCAAAATACTTGGCATGTGTAGATGGGAGGGGAGTGGTTAGAGAAAGGGGGGCTGGGAGTTAGGATGCCTGGGTTCTATCCCTGGCTCTGGGAATGGAGTGGGGGGTCTAGTGGGTTGAGCAGAGGGTGGGTGGGGCACTGGGAGTCAAGACTCTTGGGTTCGATCTCTTGGGAGAGTCACGTCCCTCCATGCCTCAGTTTCCCTATCTGTACTGTAATGGGGAGAGCAGGTGAACGTCGATAACTCCCTCTTAGCTGTGGGGGGGAGGGGGCAGGGCAGGGGTTGGGTCGGGTCACCCAGCCCGGAGGGGGTGGTTTCACCACAGCTTTGCCCCTTGGGTCCTGCAGGGTGTGAAATGGACCCCGTCCAAGATGATCGCACGGCTGGGCAAGGAAATAAACAATCCTGAATCGGTCTATTACTGGGCACAGAAGGTCAGTTTTTTTGGGGGGAGGGGGGGGTCCTGTTCATTTCCCCACTGGGGTTCAGGCTAACCTTTTCCAGGCTAGGATTTGACTGTTAGCTGAACCATACCGCCATCTACCCCCCCCCCCGCCCCTCCCTCTCTGGGAGAGCCTGGGTGACCGGCTGGTTGGAGTGCTGCCCCTTTAAGAGCAGGCTAGATAATGACTCAGAAATCGGCCACATCCCCCTGGGTTTCACCCGGTCTGGGGGGGGATCAGCAGCTTGTTCCCCGGGGCTTCAGCCCTTCCGCGTGGGGGGGGGGGGGGCAATCCGCAGCACACGCCCCCCCCCATCACGGGGGAAACAAATCTCTCCCATCTCTTGCTATATGTTCATGCAGCACCTGACACAACAGGGGCCCTGATCTCAGTCGGGGGAGGAGGGGGGTTCTAGGCTCTACCATAATATAGTGGCCCTGCTCCTCCACAAATGCTACTTTGAGGGAGACTCTCCCCCCCACCCCCAAGGGTGGTGTTCTACCCTCAGCCCACCCAATCAGTTGCCACAGGGGGAACTAACCCAAACTCCCCCTCCCGTCTCCTCTGCCCCGCCCCACGCTCCCGGCCCCACTCATGTGCCCCTTTGCAGAACAACATCCCGGTGCTGAGCCCGGCCCTGACGGACGGATCCCTGGGGGACATGATCTTCTTCCACTCCTACAAGAACCCCGGTTTGGTGCTGGACATTGTGGAAGGTGATTGTCTCCTTCCCCCCAGGCATGGGCCTTTCTCTGCAGCATCCTGATTTCTCAGCCCCCTGGCTTAAACTGGGCAGGAATCGCAGGCCCAATGCCTGCAGTGCTGGGGGGATTCCTAGCATGTGGGGGGGACCCCCTTCAAATCGAGCTCTAGGGAACCCTGCCTGCATTACTGCAGAGCGTAGATTGTCCCCCTGCTGAGGCTCCCCACCCCAGACAAGGTGCAGAGGGGCTCCTGGGTTCTAGCCCAGCTCGGGGAGGGCAGTGGGATTTAATGGTTTAAGGCAGGGGAGGGGGCAGGGCAGGACTCCTGGGTCCTCTTCCTGGGTGGGAGCAGGCAGCAGGAAGAAGGGGGTCACCATGGTCTCTTTCTCTCAGCAGATCTCCGGCTGATCAACACCCAGGCCATCTTCGCCAAGAAGACGGGCATGATCATCTTGGGAGGGGGCCTGGTCAAACACCACATCGCCAACGCCAACCTGATGGTGAGGGAGGGCTTGGGCTGGGATGGTGGGTGTGTCCCTGCTGCCTGGCCACTGCCCCCCACTGGCTGGGCTCGTGTGTGTTAACCCAGGTGTATCTAAGAGCCCTGCGATAGCTTTAGGTCCAACATTCATTTGGGGGATTAAATTGAGCACCTCAAATTGCACATTCCCTCCCCCTGTCCTGCTTGGGGAGGGGGCTGGGAGAAACCCACCCTGGGGTCACGCTCCCTCTCTCTCTGTCTTGCAGAGAAACGGGGCTGACTACGCTGTCTACGTTAACACGGCACAGGAGTTCGACGGCTCCGACTCGGGGGCCCGGCCAGACGAGGCGGTGTCCTGGGGGAAGATCCGCACGGACGCCAAGCCCGTGAAGGTGGGCGTGGAGATCTGGAGGGTGGCTGTGTTTGGGGGTTGGGGAGCTGGAGGGATTGGGGGATGCGGGGGTGGAGAGCTGGGTGCCTGCACTCATGTCCCTGGTCGCTCTCCCGGTGGCAGGTTTACGCCGACGCCTCCCTGGTTTTCCCACTGCTGGTGGCAGAGACCTTCGCCCAGAAAGCCAGCGCCTTTGCCTCCGAGAAGCAGCACGACTGAGACCCCCCAGCCCAGCAGGGCCCTGGACTGGGGCGCAGCGGGGGGAGTCTGGATGGGGAGGGGAGTCCTAGGCCCCAGGAACAAATGGGCTCCTCCCCAAGCCCAGTTCCCCCCCCCACCCCACCCCTCCTCTGCCCCTGTGTCTGTGCCAGGATCACAGGGAAGTGGGAGAGGGTCTGGCTTTATCCCTTTCCCTCTCTATAACCCCCTGCTTCCAAATTCACAAGGGCTGGGGCGTGCCTGGGCGTCAGAACTCCTGGTTCGAGTCCTGGCTCTGCCGCTGACTGGTTGGGTGACACGCCCCCCCAACCCCCCCGCTGTAGAATGGGGGTGGCCTTGCCTGCCCTCAGGGGCTGTGATGCTCGGTGCATTGAGGCCTTAGGTGAGGGCAGGGTTGTGACCAGCTCCCCCCAGGCTGTTGGCAGAGCCTGGCACCCACCCGCTCCCCAATCCGCCTTGGGCCCCATAGATTCCTGCTAGGGCCTGATTGGACACTTTGGGTGGCTGGGGGCAGTATGGCTGGGCCTGGTCCCACTGATGCACGGCACATGTTAAACATGATTTTATTATTCAGCTTTTGGGAAAGAGCAACTGTGCTCCCATCCCACGCGGTCAGGACACCTGTTAGCAGCAGCGAAGAGCCAGCCAGCCGGCTTTCACGGCTCCCCTCTAATGTCAGCGGCTGCGTGGCACTAAACCCCTGCTGCTGCGTGTTCCCTCTCCAGCGACCCCGAGGGGAGAACACCCCTAGCGCAGGCTAACGGAGCCCTGTCGTGAGGGCGGCCTGGGGGAGGGGAGCTGTGCCCCCCTGGGGAGAGCCGGGGCGCGTCCGTTCTAACCTGTGCTAGAAACACCCCCTTTTGCAGGGGGGAGAGAACCGCCCGGCAGCACTGAGCTCTGGCACCCGCCCGCTCCTGCCGTTCTGCAGCAGGGAAAACAGAGAGAGTTTAGCTCCTGGCTGGAGCTGGTGCCCAGGTGTCAGTTTCCATGCAGGGCGCTGGTTGTGCCCTCACTGGACCTGTCGGGGGCAGGGGGAGGGTGACTGTGGCGTACTTGACCGATGGAACGGACGCCTGGCACTGGGGGATAGATTTTGGGGAAGACTTTAAAAAACCAAAGCCCCAGATGGGTGACGGTTAGAGGCCTTGGGTACCCCCATTAATGTCTTCTGAAGTCTCCCCACCCCCCGAGCCTCTGAGCCAGTTGTGGCTGTGTCCAATGCCCCCTGGAGAGTGGGGTGATGATAGTGGGGGGCTGTAGGGGCACTGGTTGGTAGAGGGTTGCTGGGCAGGCCCACAACTCCTGCATGGCTGGGCTCTGAGCTGCTGTGGAGGGCAAGAGGTCACCCCCCCCCCCCCCATGCTCTGGGGCTCACTGCTGCTGCCCCCCCTAGAGTCCCGGCCGCCCCCACTCGGAGACGGGGCTCAATAAAGCGGCTGTCCCAAGACTGAGTCCGTGTGTGATTGGCCGGAGGGACGCCTGATGCTCCCACTCAACAGGCGGGCGGCTGCTCCTCGGCTGTGTGGGGCTCCTCCCTCCAGAACTGCACGCGCCCCTCGGTGGCCGTGAGCAGGCCGGGCTCGCTGGGGTGGAAGGACAGGGACTGGACCACGCCTCTGCCCACGGGCAGGCTCAGCGTCAGGGAGCCCTGTGGAGGGAGGAAAGGCCCGCAGTGAGAATGACCCGGGCAGCTAGGAACGGTGGGGGGGGGACCCCCAGGGCAGGGGGGACTGTGCTGCCCCCATCTCACCTCAACCAGGTCCCAGAAATACACCTGCCCGTCCTCCGAGCAGCTGGCCACGTGCGTGTCCTTCTCGCTCAGGCAGCAGTCCAGCTTGTAGGCCGTGTTCTTGTGGCCAGTGTATCTAGAGCGGAACAGACCAGACGGGGTCTGCACGGGGGGAACGGGGAACCCCTCATGCTGCACCCACCTGGATCACTCCACCAGCCCGTGCCCCAGGCTGGCCCGACACCACCTTTCCTTGTGTGCAGGGCCCTAGCGTGCTGAGCAGCCCCTCGTGAGGGACCAGCGGGCCTGGATTTCAGTGGGGCAGGTGCCTAAATACCTCTGAGGAGCTGGGGGGCTGCAGCTGGGGGGAGGGGAGATCAGAGTCAGTCACTCACCCCCCCCAGCAGGCAGTGTCTGTGGCTAAGGCCCCAGACTCGGGGTGGGGCTGCCCCCGAGAGCGAGAGACTCTTGTGCAACAAGGGTCCTGGGACTGGCTGAGCCCCCGTGTTGAGCCCCAGCTCTGTGCCCGGGGGGAGTGTCCCCCACACGTGCAGCCGAGGGCTCCCGGCCAGAGGGGGTGACGTACTCGCCCAGCAACTCCCCGGTGTCCTTGTCCAGCAGGCGCAGGGTGGAGTCCAGGCTGGCAGCCAGCGTGCACTGCCCGTCCTTGCTGAAACACACGCTGGTGACGGGGCCTGCAAGGATGAAGCAGCAGATGCTGGAGGTGACGGAAACCAGGAGTTGGCACAGAGGGGGGTGTGGGTAAAAGCCCAACCAGCCTGCCCACCCTGGGGCCGGATCAGAGCCAGCGCCCCATTTCCCCCACCCAGCCAGTCCCCTGCCCGGGGTCCAGATCAGAGCCAGCGGCCCTAGAGGGGAAGGGCCCTGTGTTACATTCCCTGACAGCTTATTTCCCATATTGGAGCAGCATTGGAACTGGCGCCCTCTAGAGGCCATTCCCTACCCCTTAATCAGCCAACCTCCCCTCCCTCATGGCAACTGGTGTCAGGCAGGAGTGGGGGGATCTTTCGGGGGATGTTTCCCACAAGCAGGAATGAACCCAGGGACGTTCTCTGGCCTGGGCCATAGAGGAAGTCAGCCCAGAGGATCACCACGCCCCCTTCTGGCCGTGGCTCTGTGGCGCAGGCTCCCGGCGGGAGCTGTTTTCTCTCACTTACTTCCAACGTAATCCGAGTACAGTTCCCCTGCGCGCAGGTCGTAGCGCCGGACGCGGCCGTCCACAGAGCTGGGGGGGGACGGGACAGCAGGAGGGGTTACAGGGCAAGTACAGAGGCTGTGACGCCCAGGCCCCCAACACACGCACGCGCGCGCCCAGGCGGGGCGCTCCCAGGGCAGCTCCTGGGAATGTAGCTGGAGGAGGGGGGAGTCAAGCCCCTGAACCAGCTCCTTTCCCGCATATGGCAACCCACAAGGGTCAAATCTGAGGCTGCCCAGCCCTGGTGGGGGAGGTTACCTGCCTCGCCCTACCCTGATGAAGGTTCTTCAGTCTGTGCCCTGGGGGCTCTGGCTGTGGGTCTACAGCTGAACTGCAGGGGCCGGCCCCCTCTCAGCCCCGTCCTGCCCCAGTGGAGCCCCCCTCACCCAGAGAGGATCTCGTAATCTGACACTTTCAGGCTGGACACCCCGTCCTTGGCTTCGTCCAGGATCTGGATGGGGTCGGGTCTGCGTGAGCGGCAGTCCCAACAGCGGACGCTGGAATCGATTGAGCCTAGGAGAGAGCACAGCGCAGATTCGGGGGAACAGCCTGGGCACATCCCGGGCTGGATCTAGCCCGGCCAGACCACAGAGTTCCTTAAGGACCCGCGATGAGTCAGCTGGGGCTTCGGAGCCGCTTTGCTTACCCGACAGGATCACGGTGGCCTCCTCGTTGAACTGCACGCAGTTCACCTTCTGTGGATGGAGAGACCGGTCAGGACGGACAGCCGGGGCCAAGTCCAGCGCACGGGGCGTGGCCCTCGAGCGCTCTCCCTGCAGTCGCTGGGCCATCCCCCGAGCAATCTCCCCCTAAGCCACTACTGATCCCCTCACCCCCTCCTCAACCTGGCTGCAGCTTCCCCAACAGCCCCCCCATCTCCCCTCCCAACGCTCCCTACAAGCAACTCAACATAACCCCGAGCTGCTTCACCATCCTATAACCCTTCCCCCTGTGCCCACACTCAGTTGCTGCACCTGTCCGGGCACCGCTCTAGGCAGCACCACCTCGATTCAGTCCCCACCCTGGTAGCAGGAAGGGTTAAGGCTGCATGGGTCACACCCACTGGCTGAGAGCAAGGGAGCCTCCCCGGACTGACGTAATAAGTGATGGGGCAGGCAGCTACACCCGCAACTTGTGTTAAGTCCTAGTGGGACAGGGAGAGAGTAGCTGGGCCGGCCCCTCCCCACACCCAGCAAGTCATTCCCCACATGTAGCAGGCTGGCTGATATCAGCCTGCGGCACCCCCAACCTAGGCAGCACTGCAGTAACCAAACGGGCCTCACCCCCGCGTGACCTCTGAACTTGCGGATCACCTGCCCACTGGCTACGTCCCACAGGACGACCGTTTTGTCGGCCCCACAGGAGCAGAGCTGGCTGTTATCAAAGGAGCTGTGGGGGAAGGAGGAAGACAAGGTTAGGCGTTACTGTGAAGATACGACCACGCAGGGGGAGGTTACAGATGCGCATCTACGAGGCTTTGCATCCCTTTGGCATGTCAGCCTAGCTGTCCCCGTTTTACGGCTAGGGAGAAACTGAGGCACAAGGGGGAGACGTGCCACACAGCAAATCAGTGACATAATAGAACCCAGGAATCCTGACTCCCAGTGTCCCTCCTGCACAACCCACTGGAAACCACTCACTCCCAGAGCTGGGGACAGAACCCCGCAGTACTCACTCCGCCTCCGCCAATACCCTTCCCCACCTGCTCTAACCACTTGCATGCCAAACACTCTAAAGTGGCGTTGATCCTGAAGCCCCTGGGGTTCCGAGAGAAGTGGAGTCCGTTCCCCACCCTTACCCAGCTGCGTCCAACACTTCGTAGCCGTGGCCACTGTAGGTCTTCAGGAGGGTCCCCTTGTGGGGGTTCCACAGCTTCAGGGACTTGTCGCTTCCGCAGGTGAGACAGTAATTTCCATCCACTGCAGGAGACAGGACAAAGAATGATCCAAGGGGACAGCGTAGCAACCCCACAGCTTGTGCCTGCCCCACAGAGGCACCAGCCCCACATCCAGCATTTCCACCCCACAGCTGTGCTCTCCTCCCTTCTGTCCTCTTACTCTGCATGGCTCCCGGCTAGTCCCATTCCTCCATGCATGCTCTCCCAGCCGCCCCCCCCCCCGATGGAAGAAACTAAGGGCAGATCTCCTCGCTGGCATCAACAGGGCTCTAAATGCCCCACACGGCTCGGACTTCATTGCTCTAACCACTTGACCCCAGTCCCCTCCCAGAGGGGAACAGAATCCAGGAGTCCTGCCCCTCATTTCAACTCACTAGACCCCACTGCCTCCCTTCATGGGGCCCGTGAGGACACACTCACCATTAAACCTCACTGCCCTGACCGCTCCCTGTTTGCACTCCAGAGTCTGCACCAGCTTCTTTGGCAGCTCTGGCTTCTTGGGCTTCGGCTCAGGAAACGCCATGATGGGACCCAAGCGGCTGGTACCTACGGTGGCTAAATCTGAGAGATCTGGACTCTGTGAGCGTGGGGCTGGGGTGACCCTGGGGAGCGTTACAAATCTCTCACCAGACTCCGGCTTTAGGGGCGTCTCCCTGGGGGCTGGAGTCACTCGCTCACACGCTGGGGGAAGTGGTTGGTGCCGTCCTGGCTAAGGAAACAACAGGAAAGTGATCTGGTGGCTGTTGCTGCCACAGGAGGCAGGGGAAAGGAAAACCCAACCCCCGCTAGATCTAGGCCTTGGCTGGGTTTCACGTGCAGTCCGGGGGGGTCGGGGACACAGAGGTCACCCGATTAAGACCCAGGGAGCTGCACACATTTAGAGCCATCCACGACCCATCCCCTATAGAGCTGTGTGCAGTGTCCTTCACCCACCCCTATGGCCTCCACAGCCTTGCACCTATAGCCCCCCCGTTCCTCCCAGTCTCCTTCCAACCCCTATAGCCCCCCCCCAGTCTATTACAGGCTCACTCATCCCCTATATGCTCCTAAGCCCCCTATAGCCCCCCCAGCCCATCAGTCTCACTCCCCCCCTCCCAGACCTCTCCCCCACGCAGTACCTGGGGAAAGGGGCGCTCCGTGTCCGGCTCCCATTCCCGTCCCCCGGCCCCGCAGGTTCCGGCTCCCTTGGTTCCGCCCCCCTGGGCCCCGCCTGCTCTGAGCCGGGACCCACCGCGGGGGGAAGCGCTCGTTGTCGGCCCCGCCTCGTCCCCTGCCCGCCCCCCCGTGGGGTCCGGCTCGCCCCGGCCAGGCGCGGGGGAAGGGGGTCATCCGGAACCATTGCTCCGGGCCGCGGGGTGTTACAGCGATCCGCGCCCCCCGGGAGCATGGCCAGCAACAGCATGGCGGACCCCCGGCGGCCCAACAAGGTGCTGAGGTGAGCGGGCGGGGCGGGGAGGGCGAGTTCTGTTAAGTGGCTCCATGTCTCGTTGGCAGCTGGTGTCAAGCGGAGCGTCCCAGTGCCCTGGGGCCGGTTGTGTTCAATATCTTCATTACTGATCTGGAGGATGGTGTGGACTGAACCCGCAGCACGTTCGCAGATGACACTAAACTAGGAGGCGTGGTAGACACGCTGGAGGGTAGGGATCGGATACAGAGGGACCTAGACAAATTAGAGGATTGGGCCAAAAGAAACCTGATGAGGTTCAACAAGGACAAGTGCAGAGTCCTGCACTTAGGACGGAAGAATCCCATGCACTGCTACAGACTAG
Source organism: Trachemys scripta elegans (assembly GCF_013100865.1). NCBI lineage: Eukaryota > Metazoa > Chordata > Testudines > Emydidae > Trachemys > Trachemys scripta. The sequence goes on along the minus strand of NC_048313.1, from coordinate 16,638,973 downwards.
GGACCGAATGGCTAGGTAGCAGTTCTGCTGAAAAGGACCTAGGGGTCACAGTGGACGAGAAGCTGGATATGAGTCAACAGTGTGCTCTTGTTGCCAAGAAGGCTAATGGCATTTTGGGCTGTATAAGTAGGGGCATTGCCAGCAGATCGAGGGACGTGATCGTTCCCCTCTATCCGGCATTGGTGAGGCCTCAGCTGGAGTACTGTGTCCAGTTTTGGGCCCCACACTACAAGAAGGATGTGGAAAAATTGGAAAGTCCAGCGGAGGGCAACAAAAATGATTAGAGGTCTGGAGCACATGACTTATGAGGAGAGGCGGAGGGAACTGGGATTGTTTAGACTACAGAAGAGAAGAATGAGGGGGGATTTGATAGCTGCTTTCAACTACCTGAAGGGGGGTTCCAAAGAGGATGGATCTAGACTGTTCTCAGTGGTACCAGATGACAGAACAAGAAGCAATGGTCTCAAGTTGCAGTGGGGGAGGTCTAGGTTGGATATGAGGAAAAACTTTTTCACTAGGAGGGTGGTGAAGCACTGGAATGGATTACCTAGGGACGTGGTGGAATCTCCTTCCTTAGAGGTTTTTGGGGACAAAGCTCTGGCTGGGATTGGTCCTGCATTGAGCAGGGGGTTGGACTAGATACCTCCTGAGGTCCCTTCCAACCCTGAGATTCTATGATTCGGGGTCCTCATAGTGAGGCCATGGCGCTGCCCCATAGGGAATGCTGAAGCGTGCCACTGAGGGATGTCTGGACAGCGAGCTCCATGTGGCAGCCCCTTGATAGCCAAAGCCTCAGGGTGGGGGAAAATTGTCCTGTTAAACAGGAAGGGGTGATCGCTATGGGGTCTGTATCTGGTGGGGTTAACCAGCGGGATCCCCAAGGGGTGGGTGGTAGGAATCTGGCCAGTTGTTGGAGGGTCATGGGTGACCGTCTTTTGGCAGAGAGGAGGGAACTGGAGATACTGGCACTTCCCACCCCAGGTTATTCTTGTTCCCTAGTTCCCTCTCTTGCCAATGGCAACCAACCGGAAACCTGCCAACATGTTTCCCACAGCCCCAAGAACAGACCTCAGCTAGGACTGACATTAGATCCCTCTCTACCTGCATTAGACCTGGTTATTGGAGGTGAAAGGCTCCATAACTCATTCCCTGATTGTGCTAAGTTGCTCAGGCCTGGGGATGGATATGAACCAGTGCCCTAGATGAGAAAGCCCCCGTGTCTGATTCCTCATCCCCACCCTGTGCCACCCAGTCTGCCTGAGCTAGGGCTGGACTGATACCAGTGACCTGAAGATGAAAGGCCCCTAATCCCATTCCACACCCTCGCAGATCCCTGTTTATCTTCATGTTACCTATGGAGAAGAGGGCTAATAGTTTCCAAGTGTGAGTTAACACTCCCGTCTCTCTCTCGTAACATGCTATTGCACGCTTGCTTTGTAGGTACAAGCCTCCGTCTACAGAGAACAACCCCACGCTGGAAGATCCCACTCCAGATTACATGAACCTGTTGGGGATGATTTTCAGCATGTGTGGCTTAATGCTTAAGGTGAGCAGGAAAGGAATGAACATTAGATCTTGCGTAGGTAAGATGCCTTCTAGGGCGAAGCAAACATGAGATGCATGCTCTTTATTATAAAGGACATCTGTGCAGCTGGGCGCTGTAGCACTCCATAGCCTCCCCGTGCCTGTTCCCTTAACCAACTGGCTGCTCTTTCACAGAATCCTAGAACTGCTGGGCAAGGAGGGACCTCAAGAGGGACCTAGTGTGTATCTGAATTGCAAAGACAAACCCACGGTGCCGAGTCTCAGAGCCAGAGCAACTGGCTCGGCTGCAGGGCTAAAAATAGCAGTGTAGATGTTCCCACTCAGGCGGGAGCCTGGGCTCCAAGACCCTCCTGCTTTGGCAGGTTTCAGATCCCGGGCTCCAGCCCAGGCGGGAATGTGCACACTGCCATTTTTAGCCCTGCAGCTCAAGCCCCGTGAGCCTGAGTCAAGTGCCCCAGGCTCTGAGACTCAGCGCCACAGGTTTTTCTTTACAGTGTAGACATGCCCAGAGTGCATCTCCCCCCCGCCCACTGAGGCAGGGTTAAGTATGCCAAGTCCATCCCTGACAAACGTTTGTCTAACCTGTGCTTGAAAACCTCCAATGACAGGGATTCCACAGCCTCCCTGTGTTAAATGATTTGGGGGATGGAAGAGGGGGAGACCTAGAGTGGTCTAAGCCACTGCACTGAAACAGGATTGAAAGAGGAGTCGTCATTACTTCTGTTCCTGGCTGAGTGTTTAGTGGGTAGAAAAGGGAACTGGGAGTCCAGGCTCTAGTGGGCTCTTCCTGGCTGGAGGAGGGAGTGTGTCCTAATGGTTAAATCGGGACTGGGAGCCAGGACTTCAGGGTCCTGTTCCCAGCTCTGCTACTGATTTGCTGTGTGACTTTGGGCGAGTCGGTGAAATGGTATTGATACTAACTTCACAGGGGAGCAGGGATTGTGATCTTTGTTTAAGGAATGTTTTAAAGAGCTCTGAGACTTGCCCAGTATTATTAGCTATTGAAGATCCTGAGAGATCCCGTAAGTGCCCACTTTGAGGTTCTCAAATTAGTTCCTCTGTGTTTCTAGCTGAAGTGGTGTGCTTGGATTGCTGTCTATTGCTCCTTCATTAGCTTTGCCAACTCCAGAAGCTCAGAGGACACCAAACAGATGATGAGCAGCTTCATGTGAGTCATTGTCTTCCTTTAACCGTCTTATTCACTGACCATGTGAATCAAAGACATGCGTCCAAACGTGCCTACCTGTCCACGTTGTGGTTAGAGCAGAGGAGTAGAAGCCAGAACTTCTGGGCTCTGTGCCCAACTCTGCCACTAATACTGCATGATTTTGTACTTTGACACTTTCCTGCTGCCTTGGTTTCTCCATCTGTAAAATGGGGATAAAATGGTATTGGTGATTAGTACGGAGCGCTCTTCATCCTAGTCCGCAATGAACCAGCGCCCCAGCATGGTGCTTTGGTGATAGAGGGCTGGTCTGTTGGCGGTGCCATCGTTTGAATGAGATGTAAAAGCAAGGTCTTGCTCGTTCTTGGATATCAAATTCCACGGCATCTTTTCCTAAAAGCTGAGCTGTGAACCCATGTCCTGACCAGTTCCCAACTCTGGAATCTACAGTCTGTTTCCTTAAATACCTACACTGCAGTTCCAGTTGGATGAAAAATTCTTCATCTCCTGTCAAAAACTGGTACAGTGTTTGATGCTAAGCAGCTGCTGCCTTCCACTGTAGAGGTGGCTACACCTCTGTGTGGGTGAGCAATCCTTGTACGCATGGTTGAGAAAGCAAGTACTTTGGAATCCCTGGGAATTGTTCACCAACATGCTAGTGCTGTACAAGACCCAGACATGACGGTGGATATTGAAATAATAATAAAAAAACCTCATGGTTGGTAGGTTTTTAAAACGATTGATTTTCTTCCTCTGGATTCAGGTTGTCTATCTCTGCTGTGGTGATGTCCTATCTACAGAATCCCCAACCCATGTCCCCGCCTTGGTGAAGAGATTAGCACAACTCCTTCTTGCAAATCCCAGAGAGACACTGTCGGGGGAGAGGAAGGATTCACACACTAGAACCATCTGTTTGTACAAGCAGCGTGGTGTAACACTCGGCTATCAAATTAAATGGGTGGTTGTTGTAGGAGCTTTGGTTTAAAAAAACAATCTGTGCGCATGTAGAATGGTGCCTCTCGTCTCTTTGTCACCAGTTTCATAGGGGCTGAAAGTACTTACCATCTCTGATATTTTGTGGGTCTCAGTCCAGTTTCCAAGGTTCCGCATTGTAAAAATAAGTCACCATGACTGGCACTAACTGGCTTGTTGACAGTACAGAGGCCAAGTGTTGACTAGGCCACAGAGATTGCTCTCTGCTGGGTGGGGTCCTCGCTTATTGGGAAGACGGCATCGGGGGAAGCTTAAGCTGGCCCCAGCCCATGCTGCATCTGCTCTGTGGACAGAGGACTTTAGTCTCAGAGGTTTGTTCTGTTGGCACCTTTTCACCAGCACTAGATCAATACACACTTTAGCTTCACACCAGCAGAATGCTGCTGGCTGTAGTTCACCTCCGAGGCCAGCGGCGAAAGGCTGGGGCTTGAGCCTAGAACATGGTTATTAGGAAGCACTCGCACCGTTTCACAGAAAAGGGCTGAAGCGTCAGATTCAGCAGGCATGTGGACGGAGGGGTGGGGCCGTGCAAACCTTGCCCCAGCCCTCAACGCTCCTGGTGGCAGCGCAAAGCACAGCTGGCCCTGTCCCCGCACAAAGGGGCCGGTCTCAGCTCCCTGGGAGAGATTCACTCCAGGCCACGGAGCCCACCAATGGGGGAGCCCCTCACTGGCTCTCAGGAGGCATCTCCTAGAGACTGGCCCCCTGGGAGGTGGTTGCCCCAGCCCTCCCCACTCCCTGCCCTCAGGCCTGCCGTCAAGGGGGGAGTCAGTTTTGGGAGGGAGATAGACAGAGGTGGGATTTTGTGGGAGCTAGGGGAGGTGTCCATGGGCAGGGGGGAAAGGTGGAGGGGGGTGGTGGTTTGTGGGATCTGGGTGTTTGGTGGGGGGGTTGAGAGAGGGCATAGGAATGTGGGGACTGGTGGCGGTGCCGGGGGAGGGGGGGGCAAGTGTGGGGCATAGGA
>NC_048313.1:16567753-16604380 GCF_013100865.1 Trachemys scripta elegans | reverse complement strand
GGGGGGCTTTGACTGAAGGGGGGCGTTAGAGGGCTCTGGGGAAGTGGGTGCTGGTGGGATAGGGGAGATCTCGGGGGGGGGATCAGGTGAAGGAGGGTTGGGGGAAGCGGGGCTCGGGGAACGGGGAGGTGTTTCTGAGAGGTGGGGGAGGAAAGAGAGGAGGGCCCAGATGCATTGGGGGTTCTGAGACTGTGGGGTGAAAGGGGGGATGAGGTTCGGGGGTGGGGGGTGCTCTTGTGTTTGAGCCATGGTGGGGAAGGCAGGACAGTCCAGAGTTTAGCTGGCGTTGCAGTTTCTGCATCTGATCTCCCCCCCCCACCCGACACACACACACACACACTCACATCCTCCGCCCAGTTCTGGGCTGTGGCGGGCAGCTGGGGGCTCAAAGCAATGCTTAGTTCCCGTTGCAGATAACTAGCCGTCTGGAGGGTCACCCTCCACCCCTCCCGAGTTCAGTAAAACAGGGAGCACTGACCGCATGAGCTTGGGGAGAGCCCTAGCAGTGGGGGCGTTAGGGGGTTAATACTGTGCAGATTGGTGCCTTTGTCTGTTTCTGCATTTTGTTCCTCTTCCTTTCCTGCCCCCATCTCCCTAAACTGTCACTTCCTCTCGGTGAGATGATGATTATGATAATTAGCGATCTCCCGTTGTGCGCTCTGCAAAGCTGAGCACCTTGGCCAGGGTGACATCTTTCCATTTTGTAGCTGGGGACCTGCGGCTGAAGGCTGGGGACAGTAGAATCCAGCTCTAACCTGCTCTAACCACTAGACATCACTCTCCCTACCAAGCTGGGGATCAAACCCCAGAATCCTGACTCTTGGCCTCCCTGCTCTAACCACCAACCTTGCCTCCCTCCCAGAGCTGGGGCTAGAACCCAAGAGTCCTGACTCCCCAGCCAGGTACCCCTGGTCTATACTGAACACTTAGATTGACCTAGCTCTGTCGCTCGGGGCTGTGAAAAAGTTAGTGCCGTGAGCGCTGGACTTAGGACAACCTAACCCCAGCGTAGATACAGCTAGAATCCTTCTGTCAACCTAGCTGCTGACTCTCAGAGAAGTGGATTAACTACATCAGTGGAAAAAACTCCTTCAGTCTGCTGTTGGCATGTGATTTATTGTTCAGTAGTTGTTTGTCCAAAGCCCTGGAGAATCTAGTGCAGGGAGCAGTCCGGCTCTGAGCAGGGGCCTGTGAAGAAGACAATTGCCTCTTTCCACCTCTAGCGTCTTTTCTTGGCTACACCGAGCAATATCCATTCAGATTGGTGTCTCCTATCTGCAGGATATTGGCCCCGAGCACCCTTACAATGGGGTTTGTTTGTATGCTGCGGCCTTCCCCTCCAGTTCGCATCATGTCTGGTTATTTCTCTCCTCATAGTCCTGCCCGGCCACTAAAGCAGACATGCTGAATGTCCACTTGATCCCTCACACGCACAACGATGTGGGCTGGCTGAAAACAGTGGATCAGTATTTTTATGGAGGTATGTGGCGGAGATGGCATGCAAGGGGCGGGAGGGAGGGTTTCCATGCACCGGAGCTGCTGCCGTCAGACTCAGTGGGTTAATCCCTGTCTCTTACCTCGGGCTCGCCATCAGTACATCTCAAAGCACTGGACAAAGGAGGTCAGTATTGTCATCCCCATTTCATAGGTAGGGAAACTGAGGCACAGAGCGAGGCGATTTGCCCAAGGTCACCCAGTAGGCCAGTAGCAGAGCCAGGAATAAGAGACTCTGGCTCTCCTGTGTCCCAGAGAACAGAGAGACCCTGGATCTCTTTTCCCCAAACACTAAGCTAGCTGGCCCACGCAGCAGGATCAAATCTGAAGGCCAGTGTTGCTATCTGATCCCTGTTTCTGCTGGGTTTAGATTTGGCTGTGACCCTGCATGAGTCTAAGCTGAGGGAGGGCTTCTTTCTGCTGCAAGGTGTGGGCAGGGGAGGAAGCGCTGCTCAGAGATGCACTATCTTAATCTCGTCAGCATACTTACTTCCTCTGCTGCTGATGGAGGTAGCGAGCACCTCCCAACTCTGACCGTGCTGTAGGGACCTGCTCCAGGCCTGGGGGAAGCTCCACCTCGCCTCCCTGCCAGATGCTAGATAAAGTCTGTGTCGCCTGCCAGAATATTTCATGGCAGTTCACAGGCACTCACGGACTAAGCGTCCTAGGACTTGCCTATGGTCACATAGTGAATCTGAGTGGGGATTGGAACCCAGGAGTCCTGAAAGCCCCACTCCGCTTTAACCACTAGACCCTGCTCCTCTCCAGGCCTGGAAATAGAACCCAGGAGTCCTGAAATCCCCACCCTGCTCTAACCCCTAAACCCTGCTCCGTCTCCAGACCTGGAAATAGAACCCAGGAGTCCTGAATCCCAGGCTCCCCCACCCTTGTGCTCTAACAACTAGATCCCACTCCTCTCCCAGAAGCCAGGAATGTAGCGCCTCCTCCGCCCTCCTCCCCCAATCATTAGATCATGCTTCTTCTGAGCATTTTGTATCAGTCCTTGGCAGGCCAAGGAACATGTTGAACCTTTGTCATTCCCCCGCTGTTCTCCCCCGGCCATAATAAGCCCGTGGTCTTACTCACCAGGATATCAATGTCACCTTTTAGAGGCCGTGTCTCACGAGGGCGGCTTTTCCATGACATCAGTCAAGGCCAGCACATAGTTAGTGGAAACATTAATGCCTTTGGAGCATCTTATCTCTCAGGCCATAGAGAAAGCCGTGCAGGACGGGCGTGACTTAAGCAGAAGCCTAGGTCATGGGGGCCTTTCAACAGGGGGGACCGGCTGACTCAGTGGGTGGGGAATGGGCCATGGGGTGGGGGCTGGCTGGTTGAGGGGTGAGACTCCAGGGGGCGCTGTGCGTGCAAGCTGATCTCACCCTGATGCTGTCCCTGCTCTGGGGGAGACCGATTTTGAACTGCAGGAGGTGCTTGGAGGAGAGGCGGGGGAGGAGGGGGCAGAGCAGTTACGGGGAAGGGTGCTTATCCCTGCTCTGGAGAGACAGAAAGATCTGAGATTCCCAGGGGTGCTGCCATGGCCGGGGGGGATCCAGCCCTCTGGAGGGGCGCTGCGGGTGTTGTGGCAAGGTGGGGGATCCCGCCCTCCTGGGGGTGCTGTGGCTGGGTCGTGGGGGGATCTGGCTCCGCTGCCGTCCCTGCTCTGAGAGTCCCTGGACGTCTCCGCTCAGCCCCGTGCCTTCCCTCCGCAGCGCGCAACGACATCCAGCACGCCGGTGTGCAGTACATCTTGGACTCCGTCATCCCCCAGCTCCTGGCCGACCCCACCAAGCGCTTTATCTACGTCGAGGTGGCCTTCTTCTACCGCTGGTGGCGGCTGCAGGCGGAGTCCACGCGGCAGGCGGTGAGGCAGCTGGTCAGCGAGGGTAAGGGATCCCGCACCGGCTGGCCAGCCAGGCACAGCTCTTGCGGCAGAAGGCGGTGTGACCTGCACTGCTGGGGCTGGTGATGTCCCCCAACCGGTCATACAGAGAGTGTCTGTGTAGGTGGGACAGATGGGGAGAGACAGACGCTCACAGCGATTCTTTGCCTCAGTTGGGTGTGGGGATGTGTGTGTGTTTCTCTCACACTGAGAGACACACTGAGAGACACACACTCTCTTTCTCTCTCTCTCTCCAGGCATATGCTCCTGGGTGTACGTTGTGCAATATTGACTAGTACAGGCCCATGTGTGTGAAAGACACACGCCCAGATAATATGCCTGGGTCAATCAGTGGGCGTGTGTGTGTGATGGGTTCGGTCACAGAGACCCCCTTGGGACTGTCACCTGATGTGCTGAAGTTACCTCTGAGCCTGTTTTCCCTGCCAGCTTGGGACTCCAGAACCCTGCCTTGTTGAACCAGCACGCTAGCCTGCTGCAACACAGACCCAGGTCTGAACCACGCCCTCAAAGCTGCAGACTTTAACCAAAAACTGCTCAGCAGGTCACCTGTCTCCAGCACCCAGTTCCCAATGGGGTCCAAACCCCAAATAAATCCGTTTTACTCTGTATAAAGCTTATACAGGGTAAATTCATGAACTGTCCACCCTCTGTAACACTGATAGAGAGAGATGCACAGCTGTTTGCTCCCCCAGCTATTAATCACTTACTCTGGGTTTAATAATAAACAAAAGTGATTTTTATTAATTATAAAAAGTAGGATTTAAGTGGTTCCAAGTAATAACAGACAGAACAAAGTAAGTTACCAAGCAAAATAAAACAAAAACACAACAAGTCTAAGCCTGATACATTAAGAAACTGATTTCAGGTAAATCTCCCCCTCAGAGATGTTCCAATAAGCTTTTTTCACAGACTAGACTCCTTCCTAGTCTGGGCCCAAACTTTTCCCCTGGTACAGTCCTTGTTAGTTCCAGCAGGCATCTTAGTGAAAAGCAGGGGCTTTCTCATGACTGGACCCCTCCTTGTCCTGCTCCCCCTTTTATAGCTTTGGCACAAGGTGGGAATCCTTTGTCTCTCTGGGTCCCCACCCCTCCTTCTAAACGGAAAAGCACCAGGTTTAAGATGGATTCCAGTATCATGTGACATGGTCACATGTCTCTGTAAGGCCTCATTCTTCGGACACACACAGGCAGGCTTGCAGGTAAACAAACCGTTTACCACCAATTGTCCTGGTCACTGGGAGCCATCGAGATTCTAAACCACCATTAATGGCCCACACTTCGCAAAATTACAGAGGCCCTCAGAGTTGTACTTCATATTCCTAGTTTCAGATACAAGAAGGATACGTTCATACAAACAGGATGACCACACTCAGTACGTTATAAGTTTTGTAATGATACCTTACAGGAGACCTTAGCATAAAGCATATTCCAGTTACATCATGTTCACACTTATAAAGAGAACAGGAGTACTTGTGGCACCTTAGAGACTAACACATTTATTTGAGCATAAGCTTTCGTGGGCTACAGCCCACTTCATCAGATGCAACTGAAAACTTATGCTCAAATAAATGTGTTAGTCTCTAAGGTGCCACAAGTCCTCCTGTTCTTTTTGCAGATACAGACTAACACGGCTGCTACTCTGAAACCCGACACTTACAAACATATTTGTATAAAGCATATGGAGCACAACGTCACTACAGGCCCATGGCCCGTGTGTGTGAAAGACACGCCCAGATAATATGCCTGGGCCAATCAGTGGGCGCGCGTGGCCTGATACACAACAACCCAGCCAAACTCCCTGTGTGTGTGCGAGCACATGTCAGATCCCTGCATTGGCCTGTACTGTATGCTCCTGTGCCCGTCCCAGTGTGTGGGTCTCGCTCTCCCACACTGACACTTTGCCTGTACTGGTGAGTACCTCGCAACACACACGCACAGAGGGGGCAAATGGCTGGGGTGTCTCTCTGTCACACACATGCATGTGGGGCGTTTGCTTGGGTCATCTTGTGTCTCTCGCACAACTTGATTCAGATCTTTATTGGCATGGTGTAAAACAGTTCACAGACGCTCCTAGCTGTGGCTGCGGGTAGCCCACACGTGTGTGTGTGTGTGTGTGTCTGCCACACACACACACAGTGTTTGCTTGTGTGGATCAATTGGCCTGTGCCATCTTCTGTCTGTGCTGTCCCATCCCCTCAGAAGGTCCCTGGCTTCTCTCCTTCCCCCGTGCTGCCAGGCAGCTGAAGACTGCAGTGGTGCCCCGGCCTCTCTGCTCGCCTGGCGCTGAGGGTGACCCGCCCCCTCCCCCTCCCCGCAGGGCGGCTGGAATTTATCAACGGCGGCTGGTGCATGAACGACGAGGCGGCCGCCCACTACAACGCCATGATCGACCAGATGACGCTGGGGCTGCGCTTCCTACAGGAGACCTTCGGGGAGTGTGGCCGGCCTCGCGCCGCCTGGCACATCGACCCCTTCGGCCACTCCCGAGAGCAGGCCTCCCTCTTCGCTCAGGTGAGGTTCTCTGGGGGGAGGCCTTGAACTGCCCCCCCAACAGGCAGGGACTTTGGAGGCCAAGGGGGTAGCCTGCTGGGGACAGCGTGTCACTCTCCACCAGCAGGTCTCAAAGTGCTTTGTGCAGGTCAGGAGCATTATCCCCACTTTCCAGGTGGGGAAACTGAGGCACGAAGCGGGGGGTGGGGGAACTTGCCCAAGGTCACCCAGCAGGCCAGTGGCAGAGCTGGGAATAGAACCCAGGTCTCCCGAGTCCCCGTCCAGCGCTCAAACCGCAAGGCCATGCTGCTGCCTCAGTGTTTGCTGGCTCCCGGAGGCTGTTGGCATTGACACACACACACCCCCCCGTCCCCTTTCCAGATGGGCTTCGATGGCTTCTTTTTCGGCCGTCTGGATTACCAGGACAAAGCCAACCGGGAGCAGCTGCGGGAGATGGAGCAGATCTGGAGAGCGAGCGCCAGCCTGCAGCCACCCGGCGCCGACCTCTTCACCGGTGAGCTGGAGTGGGGGTGCTGGCAAGTCTTCCCGGGACGTTCCAAGTCCCAATTTTGGGGGGCGGGGCATCTGTGCTACAGACAGTGCTATGCGCCAATGGGCAGCCAGGGCTGACAGGTGGGTGGGCCCCATGGGTGTGTGTGTGTGTGGGGGGTGACTCATGGTTGAGGGGGAGGCACTGGCAGAAGCAGGAAGGCTGCCCCCAGGCCGACCCACCTGATGGGATCTGGGGTGTCCAGCTGGGGGCCTGGAATGGAGGGGAGGAGAGGGGCTGGCCTGGAGGTCCCTCCCCCCCTCTTTTTTGTACTTCAGAGGTGGCACCCCTAGTCCGGGGCGTGGGGGCAGAGATTGGGTGCCTGGCCTGCACTCCTGGCTGGATGCAGTCTGATCTCTCCCCCCCCCCCCCCCCCCCCCGCCCCCCCCCCCCCCCCGGCGGCCCCGGGCCCCGCCCCCCCCCCCCCCCCCCCGGGTGTTTGCACCCCTGTAGGCCAGTTCCTTTTGCCCTGGGGGAGCCTCACAGGGCAGAGCCGCCCATGGGTCCTGGCTCTGTGCTGGCCCCCGACACCCGCATCGTCCCTCACATCGCTGGCTGGATCCCGCCCCATGCCCCCGGTGATCTTGTTCCCCCCTCCACCCAGGTGTCCTCCCCAACGGCTACAACCCGCCCCTGTCCCTCTGCTGGGATCAGTTCTGCTCTGACAGCCCCATCGTGGACGATGCGAGTGATGAGAACAACGTGGACAGCCTGGTGGCATATTTCCTGGAAACCGCGGCTGCCCAGGTGAGAGGTGGGAAGGGAGTGGGGGTGACCCTCTGCAGCCAGCTGGCGTTATGCCTAGGGCTTAGAGCAAAGGGCTGGGAGCCAGGACTCCTGGGTTCTATTTCTGGCTCTGAGAGGGGAAGTGGTTAGAGCAGGGGGCTGGAAGTCAGGATTCCTGGGTTTGATTCCCATCTCGGCTGGTGCCTGAGCTTGCATAAGTTACTGGGACGCTCAGCTGTTCGTGGCTGTCTGGGGATTGGGTGGGGAATTGCTGGTCCATGGGGGAAAGTCACAAGTGTCATTTTACAGCCAGAGGCGCTGTAGTGTAGACCCTTTTGGGGGACGTGACTTCCTTGGCCCCATGGTTAGCTTCACCACTGCGTGGGCAGACGCCGTTTCTGTCCCTGCTGTAATAATTGCTGGTAGAGCATGGAACTAGGTAATAATGGACCAGCCCCAGAAAGGAGCGGAATGGGATTGCCCCAGGGACAGCTTCCGCCCCCGTGACACACGGCCAGTCTCTGTCCGGCCGCAATACACAGCTGAATATTTGGGACCAGGCCCCATTTTCCTCCTCCGCCCCAAGATCGCACTGGGGGCGCCTCCCTGGAGTCTCCAGGCACTCTCTGTCATTCGCTCCGGTGACGGGTGTGTCAGCCCAGTGCCCCGGGACCCTGCCCCGCAGCTCCCTGCTAGAGCAGGTGAGAAACGCGTCGAAATGACTTGTCCGCCAAACGCCCATTTTGCAAAACCAGAATTTCCTGCGGGAAAAAATTTCAGTTTTGCCGAAACAATTTTGACCTTCCCCGTGGGGAAGGCGGAACCAACGGCTGCCTGCCAGGCGCTCGCCACAGGGACGCCTTAGCCCGGGATCTGGGTACCGAGCCGGGGGCGTCTCGGAGTGGGGAGCTTCAAGTGTCTCCTCCCGTCGTCTCCTTGCAGGCCAAGCACTACCGCACTAAGCACATCGTCATGACGATGGGCTCGGATTTCCAGTACGAGAACGCCAACCTGTGGTACAAGAACATGGACAAACTCATCAAACACGTCAACGCGCAGGTAACGGGGGTCAGGAGCCCCTTGGGGGGGAGGGGCAGGGATTCCCCCCCGGGACTGCAAGTGCCGGGGGAGGTTAGGAGCCCCTTGCTAGGCAGGGCTCCCCCTGTCGGGTGGGGACCCGCTTGGGATGCCTGCTCGGCCGGGAGAGGCTCCCTGCTCCAGATGCAGAGGGTTGGGCTCCCACTTCCTGACCCACAGGCCAAGCCCCTGGGGGCAGCCATGTGGCCCAGGCAGGAGGCCCGTTGCCCTCGGCAGGGCCTTGCTGTGATTGGGCAACGGCTGGGCTCGAACCCGGGTCCTTGGGCTCTGGGAGTGGCAGGCTGCAGCAGACGTCTTACCCTGACTGGCCACTAGGGGGTGACAGCGCCCAGCCCCCCACCTGGCGCGATCGCCAAACCCGCTCCCTCCACCCCCTTGTGTCTCTTCCAGCAACTCAACGGGAGCCAGGTTCACGTGCTCTACTCCACCCCCACCTGCTACCTGTGGGAACTCTTCAAAGCCAACCTGTCGTGGTGAGCGCCGGGGCCGGGTGGGGCTGGCGGGAACCCGCCTGGGGTGGCCTGTGCTGTCCCACCCCCGCCAGGCTAGGGCGGAGAGGATGGGCTTGCCACCCCCTGGGGCGTCCCTTTTGGAGGGGCAATGATGGAACCGCAACGAGAAAGGCAGAGCGCCCCCTGCTGAGCCCCCCGCCTTCCTGCAGCTCAGCGCCCCCTAGTGCCGCATTGGGGTCAGCACCGACTGGGAGGGCAGAGCGCCCCCTGCAGCTCAGCGCCCCCTAGTGCCGCATTGGGGTCAGCACCGACTGGGAGGGCAGAGCGCCCCCTGCTGAGCCCACACCCTGCTCCCTGCAGCACAGCGCCCCTTAGTGCCACACTGGAGTATATACATGAGCACATCTCTCATTAGTTTCTTCCATGCCATTATAACCCTCCTCTCTGTTCCTTAGGCGCTGAGAGTGGCTGGTGCTGGGGGCAGGGGCTGAGCTGTGGCACTGACTGGCTGGCTACCCCCCTCTGGCCAGGGGGTGTGCGGGTGGGGTGGATTGAGGAGGGGGAAGGGAGTAGGTCCGGGTCTCCTGGACCCATGAGTCGCAGAGGGGACCCTCTTTGGTGTCGCGCAGGTCCCTCAAATACGACGATTTCTTCCCTTACGCTGACGGGCCGCACCATTTCTGGACAGGCTACTTCACCAGCCGGCCGGCCTTCAAGCGCTACGAGCGACTGAGCAACAACTTCCTACAGGTGGGGGCAGGGGGTCCGGGATCCCACCCACGCCCCTTCTCCCTGGGACCTGCTGCCTGTTGGTCTTCCCAGCACCCTGTCCTGAGCGGGACAGAGAGGAGGTCTGAGCCTAGGAGGCCGGACTCCAGGGTTCTGTTCTGTCCCCAGCTCTGAGAGGGGAGTGGGGTCTAGTGGTTAGAGCAGAGGGGCTGGGAGCCAGGGTTCAATCCCTGGCTCTGTGCGAATTTGGGAAGGCCCCATCCCCTCTCCGTGCCTCAGTTTCCCCCTCTATGAAATGGGAGTGGCGAGTCCCTCCTGGAGGGTTACCGGATGCGGATAAATGTTCTCTCATCACTGCTCCCCCGTCCCCCCTTGCAGGTTTGCAACCAGCTGGAAGCCTTGGCCGGTCCGGTGGCGAGGACGGGCCCCTACGGGAAAGGAGACAGCGCCGTGCTCCGTACGTGAGCCGCTGCGTCGTGAATCACCTCGTTATCGGGATTCCCCCCCAAACGTATCCTGCCCCCTGCAGCCACTAGGGGGAGACGGAGCAAAGGATCAGCTCCTATCGCAGCCAGCAGAGGGCAGTGTTGCTTTCTCCGTACACAGACATCCGGCAATGTGGCCCCCATGGACCAGTGCTGCAGGGACTCCTGGGCTCTGGCAGGGGAGTGGGGTCTAGTGGTTAGAGCAGGGGATGGCGTCAGGACTCCTGGGTTCTACTCCTGTCCGCATTGCCTTAGGCAAGTTGCCAAGTTGATGCTGGAGCTTGGGGGCCGGGGGGAGTCTTCAGGCCGGGCAGGGGAGGTGCAGGCCCAGCCCCCTATTGGAGAGGTTGGATTTGGGGGGCTGTGTGGCCCCACAATCTCCCTTTCCCTGCCCCCTGCATTGTCCTACCCGGTGGGTTTGGCGCAGCTCCCTGTTCCGCCCCTGACGCCCCGGCTCCCCCACAGGCCGGGCCATGGCAGTGGCCCAGCATCACGACGCCGTCAGCGGGACGGAGAAGCAGCACGTGGCTAATGACTACGCCAAGCGCCTGGCTGCCGGCTGGGACGCCTGCCAGGTATGTGGCACCCTGTTCCCCTCCAGAGATCCCGGAACCTGAGTCTGCCTCCTCTAGTCCCTGCAGTGAGCATCCCGAGGCAGGATGGCCCAGGGAAAAGGCAGCCTGCGGGGGTGTCGCAGTAGCCAAGGACCTGCTATGGCCCCACCCCAGAGGTGGCTGCATCTCAGCGCCGGGCAAGGGGATTTAAAGGGGACCCCCCCTAATAACTTCCTATTCTTCTCCTCAGCAAAGGGTGGCCCTGGTGATGCTTTCCTGCACAGCGCCCCCTAGCACCACCCAGGGCATTGGGGTCAATGCTGGCTCCAAGGGGAGAGCTTCCCCCTATCACGCGCCTTGCAGCACAGCGCCCCCTAGTGCCACGCCAGGGAATCGGGGGCCAGCACTGACTGTGAGAGGAGCATTCCCCACCCTGATCCGTACAGCACAGCGCCCCCTAGTGCAGGGGTTCTCACAACAAATTTCTTGGTGGCCTCAGAGTGCGGCCACCAACTTTTGCTGGTGGCCACACTGACATTTTTCCTAAAATTATTTATTTTTTTTCCTCAAGTTAATAAAATAATATGCGCATGTAGACATCCAAATCATTGTAATTTATCTATGTAAGGTTTTTTTGGGGGGGGTTGCCACCCCCCTCCCGCCACCGCGTCCCTCCTCACCGCCCTGCCTGCTGCTGGCTTGCCGCATCCCTCCTCGTTCCCCTGCCCGCCGCTCGCCTCCTCGCTCCCCTGCCAGACACTCCCCTGTCTGCTATGAGAACCACCGCTCGCTGCTGGCTCACCGCTCGCTTCCTCCCCTTGCTCCTTCAGCGTTGTGTCCCTCACCTGCGTCTCCAGAGAGGCAGTGCAGGGCAGCGCATCCAGGAGCAACAGGGTGGAAGGGGAGGGGCTGATGGTCCCGTCCCCCCCCCGATCACTGCCCAGGAAGCTGCTGTGGGTCAGCACTGACTGTGAGGGGAGAGCGCCCCCATCCTGCTCCCAGCAGCCCAGCGCCCCCCTGGAATGCGTGTGTGTGGGGGGGTGAATCTCTCGTCTCTCACCTGATGGGAGGCATCTCTCCTCGTTGCAGGTCCTGGTCAGTAACGCTCTGGCCAGCATCAGCGGCAACAAGGAGAACTTCATCTATTGCAACTACCTCAATATCAGCGTGTGCCCGCTGACCGAATCCGCTGGCACCGTAAGGACCTTGCTGTTGTGTAGACCGCGGGCGCGGGAGGGGAGCCAGGCCTAGAACCCAGCTCCACCAGCCCAAGAATGCAGGTCGCTACTCGAGCTGGGGGAGACTGGCTCTTACCTTGTGGGTGTAGGATGGCTTGTTCTCCTCTCTGGGCTCAGCCAGTGAATAGCGCCAGCTCTCTCTGGCTGGCGGTGGGGAGGATCAGGTGGGCATCCCGCTAACCTGGGTCTGTCTATCCAGTTCATGGTGATCCTCTACAACCCGCTGGGACGGCGTGTGAGCTGGAACGTCCGGCTGCCGGTGAAGGGAGCCTCGTATTCGGTGACAGATCCCAACGGCCAGACGGTGCCGAATGAGGTAGGGCCAGAGCGTCTTCCTTCTTGACTCTTTGTCTCCTCCCTGCGGCTGCACGCTTGGCCTGTTTCCACCCCCCCCTCCCCCTCCCCCGCGTGCCCTGGGCCTGCAGGGGATTCACTCGTTAGCAGGGACTGGGCTCTGGCATCTTCTAGCAAAAGGAGGATCTCTTAGCGGCAGCAGCATTGCAGCTCGTAACGGCGCCGCATTCTGCCACCACTAGAGGGCGGTGTGATTGCATGCGCTTGAGCCGGTCTGATTGCATCTCTAGGGGGCGATGGTGCCCATACATACTTGGTCCCGGGCGATGGTGTGCTCCCAAGCTGGCACTGCTCCCTGTGCCTGGCCAATAGGCTGCAGGGGACTGACGGGTTAACGCCACGCCGGGGAAAGCACCAGGGGCTGTGTAATGAGCACAAGGTTTTTAAATCTTACTAGAAAGCCAGGTGTCCCCTAGCACCCCACTGGGGCATTGGGGTCGGTGCCCCCTCCTGAGCTCCCACTCCCTGCTGCATAGCGCCCCCTAGTGGCCAGCAGTGACCCCAAGTGGAGAGTGGCCCCTCCTGAGCTCCCACCCCTCTCTCTGCAGCGCAGCGCCCCCTAGCATCGCTCTGTGGCATTGGGGCCAGCACTGACTGTGAGGGGAGAGTGCTGAGGAGCTGACAGCAGCCGTCTCCCATCCACGTTCTAACCAAGCTTAACTTGCGAGCTCCTTGCATCCGTCCTGTGGTGTCCCCATGCGGCACCATCTGGGCCTCAGATGGTTTTTCTTTCTGTTTCCAGGTTGTCCCCGTCTCAAACTTCACCCGGGCGGTGAGGCGAGACCGGGGAGACGCCACCCACGAGTTGATCTTCCCAGCCTCGGCCCCTCCCCTGGGCTACAGCGCCTACACCGTCTCGAAAACGGCCAGCGGGGACCTGCGCTCCAGGCTGGCCAAGCGGATCCGGGAGCAGGCCCAGCCCCGGGTGGACGCCTGGTCCCCCAGGGAGATCCAGAATGAGGTACTCTCCTGAACAAGGGTGCAGCCTGGTCAGTTTCACTTTGTCGGGTCAGTTTCCCTTCCTAAGGCAAGGGAGCAGCCCGCTCTTGTGGGGCAGGGACTGTCTCTGTTCTTGTCTGTCCACCTCCAGCTGGTACAGGCCTGTGGCTCTGAGGCGCTACCGTAATACACCTCATAAATAATGTACAGCGCCCAGCACCATCACGGGGGCTCCGAGGCGCTACCGTAATACACCTAATAAATATTGTACAGCGCCTAGCGCAGTACGGCCCAGGCCCATGGCTGGAGCTGGAGGCACTACCGTAATACACCTAATAAATAACATACAGCCCCTAGTGCAGTGGGCTTCTAGGGAGGGGGAAGAACTATTGAAGCTAAAGGATAATGTTGGCACAAGAACAAAGGGAGATAAACGGGCCAGGAATCGGTGCAGGCTGGCAATGAGAAGCGGGTTTCTAACTATCCGAGGCAGGCGGGTCTGGAACAGCCTCCACACGGAGCAGCGGGAGGTAAACAACCTGACGAGCTTTAAGATGGCACTTGATTCGTTTCTGAACGGGGGGAGCTGACCGGGTGGGGACTGGACTGTGTGACCCAGGGCGTCTCTTCTGGGCGACCCCCAGGCGGAGGGGAGGGTAATCGGAGGTGGAGGAATGAGGGGTCCTGCAGTGGGTTGTCCCCCGGGTCATGGTCTATTGACGTTCTCGCCTTCTTCCCCACAGCACCTCCGGGTTCTGTTCAACCCGGGCACTGGGCTCCTGATGGAGATTCAGAACCTGGACAAAAGCATCTTGCTGCCTGTGTCTCAGAACTTCTTCTGGTCAGTGAGCTGGGGGGAGTCGGGATGCCTGGGTTCTATCCCCACCTCTGGGGCGGGAGTGGTCTCTAGTGGGTAGAGCAGTGGGGGCTGGGGATCAGGACTCCTGGGTTCTATTTCCAGCTCTGTCATTGACTCACATTCGAGCACGAGTGAATACCTTCCTCTCCATCCCTCTGTGCCTCAGTTTTCCCATCTGTAAAACAGGGTAATAACCAGCTCCCAGGAAGGGGAGTTCGATCCCTTGGCCAGTGTGGGGTCTGTGTGCGGGGTGGGGGGGTCTCCCTGGCGTGGCATTGGGGCTCATGGTGCTCTGGGCAGCTGATTGGACCTTCTCTCACCATCCGCCCCCTCTTGCCCCGCCCAAGGTACAACGCCAGCATTGGCAATGATGACAGCGCCCAGGCCTCCGGGGCATATATCTTCAGGCCCAACCGCTCCGAGCCCTTCCGTGTGGCTGGGCGAGCCCACACGTACTTGGTGAAGGTAGGTGGCGGGGGCGTCCCCGGTGTGGGAACTCCAGGGGGCTGGGCGTGGGAGCCGAAGTCCCTTGTCTCCGATTCCCTTATGTCACTAGCCCTGAGCTAGCTGGGAGGGGGGGTCTAGCGGTTAGAGCAGGGGGGCGGCTGGGAGCCAGGATGCCTGGGTTCTATTCCCAAGTCCGTCTGGAGGACTGGAGTCCGCGGGGTTAGAGCAGAGTTGCTAGCTCTTGGGTAAGACTTAAAACTAAGGCCCCACCTGCTAATGGCCATTGAAGATCCCCTGGCATGTTCCTTAACCTTACCGTGATGTCTCAGTCAAAGCTAACCCCCTTCAGGATCCTTCAATCAGACCTCGTTGCACTTCCAACTGAATCCAGGATCCCTTCCTTACTCTCCTCCAATGTTGTGCTGAGGTGCTGCGGGCTGCTAACACCCCGCCCCAGAGTCAGCTGCATTTCAGCATCTGGTGAGGGATCCTGCTATAAACTGTGGAAGTGTTATTTACTCCTTCTCATAACAAGAACTAGGGGCCACCAAATGAAATTTAATAGGCAGCAGGTTTAAAACGCATAAAAGGACGTATTTCTTCACACAACGCACAGTCAACCTGTGGAACTCCTTGCCAGAGGACATTGTGGAGGCCAAGACCATAACAGGGTTAAAAAAAAGAACTAGATAAATTCATGGAGGATAGGTCCATCAATGGCTATTAGCCAGGACGGGCAGGGATGGTGTCCTTAGCCTCTATTTGCCAGAAGCTGGGAATGAGCGACAGGGGATGGATCACTTGATGATTCCCTGTTCTGTTCATTCCCTCAGGGGCACCTGGCATTGGCTACTGTCAGAAGACAGGATACTGGGCTAGATGGACCTTTGGTCTGACCCAGTAGGGCCCTTCTTATGTTCTAAGTGGCTGCAAGGCAGTGCTGGGCGAGGGGATCCCGCACACACGTTTCTCTCTCTCTCTTTGGTCCAGAACAAGCTGGTGCAGGAGGTTTACCAGAACTTCTCTTCGTGGTGCTCGCAGGTGGTGCGGCTCTATGCTGGGCAGCCCTATGTGGAGCTGGAGTGGACGGTGGGGCCCATCCCTATAGAGTGAGTGTGGGAAATGGAAGGGTTTTGACACAGGAAACTGCCTGTAGACCAAAGTCATTTCAACTTGGAGGGGCTGCTGCCATGCTCCATGGGAGTTGTAGTTTTGGTGCCTTATGCTCCCATTTTCCTCTGGGGGCTGGGCTCCCTGGGTGGATTACATCTCCCATGGTTCACCACAATCTCCCCTCTTGGGGCGGGGGCTGCCCTAATGCACTGTGGGAATTTGTAGTTCAAAGTTTCCATTCTCTCTGGTTTGGGCTCCCGGGTTGGACTACATTTCCTATGATGCACCACAGCCTCCCCTCTTGGGGGCAGGAGGTGGTGCATTATGGGCGGCCCTGGCCCTGGTGGGAGACGTAGTCTGACCCGGGAGCCAGGTTTATAAAGTGGGAGGCACTGCAGCAGCGCTGCCAAATGCAGATATTTGGGAGTTTTGACGGAACATCCGTTGGTCCGTCCCCATGATGCTTTTCAAGGGGAGCCCCTCCCCCCACCTTTCCCATCGACACCGCTGAGATGGAAAATGTCAGACCAGCCCCGGAAAGTGTGTCGGGGGTGGGGGAATCCGTGTGCTGCCAGCCCCCACGTCTGACGCTGCTGCACCCTCTGCCGCAGTGACGGGCTAGGCAAGGAGATCATCAGCCGTTTCGAGACGTCCCTGCAGACGGACGGACGCTTCTACACGGACTCCAACGGGCGGGAGATTCTGGAGCGGAGGTAAAGGGCAGCGGGGGGGGTGGCGAGACATTGGGAGTGGGGTGATCCTTCCTGGGCAGGGGAGGGGTGGAGTCAGGACTCCTGGGTTCTCCCCACAGCTCTGGGAGGGGAGGGGGGGGGGGGGGCTGGAAGTCAGGACTCCTGGCTCCATTCTCGTGTCTTCCATTGAATTACCGAGTCCCTTCTCCCCTTGGGGGAAAAAGGGGCTGTGTCTTAATGAACGTCCAGGACGTAATTATTGTTCGAGGTCCCTGAATGAGCTACTCCAACGAGCCCTGGACGTCCCCCTTTCCTGGTTAGCTGGCAGCCTCCCCCTGGGGGGGTGTCGGACACAGACTGTGCAGCATTGGGGTACCCCAGGGCTAGGTATAGGGAACAGTCCATTCCCCAGTCAGGGCTGGGCTGGGAGCCCTGTCGCTCGGGATCTGCCCAGAGCCCTGGACTGCACAGCCCGAACCGGCCCTACTCCCCGGATTGGGGGCGGGGGGAGATGGCCGACACGGGGCTTAATGGGGCTCTGATGCTCACGGCAGGCGGGATTATCGAGCCACGTGGAACCTGAGCCAGACAGAGCCGGTGGCTGGGAACTACTATCCCATCAACAGTCGCATCTATATCAAGGTACCAGGGGGCCCCTGCCAGCATCTCGCTGGGGCCCCTCCCCATCGCTCAGTGTGTGTGTGTCGGGGGGGGAGGGGGGGATTCCTCTCCTTGGAGAGACGGGGATGGTCCAGTGGGTAGCGACACTCGCTTGGGTCTTCAGTTCTTGGCTCTGCCACCGACTCCCCTGTGGGAGCTTGTGATGTCATGCCCCTGTGCCTCAGTTTCCCCATTGATAAAACAGGGATCATAGCACTGCCCTGTCTGTACAGGGACGGAGTGTGTGGGGGTAAATACACTAAAGATGGCGAGGGTTTGATTCCTACAGCGGCAGGTGCCAGATATGGACAAGATCCTGGGGGGGAAGCGTTGCAGACACCAGTGCTGGCCAGCAGGTGGTGCTGCTGGTCCCTCATTCCCACGCCCCCAGATCCGCTCTGGCCCATGCAGCGGCTCGAGGAAAGGCAGAGATGAGTGTGACGGGTGGCCAGCCCCGGGGTGCAGTCTGGGAAGCACTGCGCCCTGTAGGACACACAGCTGGGTTGGCCCTGCCCACACTGCTGTGCCGGAGATACAGCCAGCCTCACCAGGCCCCGTTATCACCCAGCACGCCAGCAGGTGGTACCTGGTACCCCTGAGGGCATTCTGCACCAAAACATTAACAATTCTGCACACAATATTCTAAAATTCTGTAAATTTTATTTGTTAAATAAATGTGGAAGCTCCAGCGTGGCCTTGGGGAGCACCGGCCACTGGCTGCGCAGAGGTGGGAGATCACTGTGCAGCTTCCACTTGAGACACGGACTCAGCGGTGGGGCTGCACCCAACCCTGACACAGTGCAAGGACTGGGCCTGCCCCAGAAACACCCCAGGGCCCTGCCCCTCCGTGCCAGGTGCCCCAGGGGTGGGTGGGCAGGCTCAGCAAGGCAAGATCCAAGTGTGGAGGGGGATCCAGATGTGGGTTGAGAGGGTTCTGTGTGGGGTAGGCTGGGTGCAGGCGGCTCAGTGGGGGGATCTGGATGCACAGGCATTTGTTGGGGGGTTTCTGGGTGCAACGTTAATTGGACTCAGCGGGGGGGTTCAGGTGAAGGTGATTGGGGCTCAGCGGGGGGGGGGTCTGGGTGTGAGGGGGATGGAGCTTGGCAGAGGGTCTGGCTGTGGGGGTCTCAGTGGTGGGGTCCAGATGCTGGGGGAGTGGGTCTCAGTGGAGTGGGGATCCAGGTTCAGGTGGCTTGTCAGGATGGTGCAGGTGGAGTGGGGGGGGGGGGGGTGGGGGGGGGGGGGGGGGGTGGGGGGGAGGGAGGGGGGGGGCTGGCTGCACGGGGGGGTTGGATGGATGGGGGAGCAGCTCCCTGTACAGGGATCCCTCCCCTGCAGCTCAGGAGCGATGGGTGTAGGAAACAGGGGAGGGGGGACTCTGCAGAGTTTCCTGCAGCCAGGGGAGAAATGTGGGGGTGGGTCTGACCCGGCCCCAGATGCCGTGCAGGGGCAGAGGAAGTCCCGTCCTCCCCAGCCCAGCTGGGACTAGCAGTTGAGCCCGGTGCAGGGTAGGAGCCACCAGCTGGGCCTTCCCCAGTCTCGCCCCCTGCCCCACAGTGATTTACCTCTCTGCTGGCTGCCCTGGGCCCCTGAAATGTACTGCTGGGGAGGTCACACGACCATGCTGGTGGCTTCCCTGGTAAGAAGTCATTTTTCTGTGGGGAAGCAAAGAAATCTGCAGGGGACATAAATTCTGCACATGCGCAATGGTGCAGAATTCCCTCAAGAGTAAGGTTACCTGACTGCACACAGCAGACACCAGCCAATTTCCCAGCTCCCCAGGCACGCACCCCCGACTGGAGTATAAACCCAAAATTATACTGTCCTGCACTGCACAGCAATCTGTGTAATGTAAGCTCATAAATAATTCATCTCTCCCTCAATGTGGAGAGGAAAATGCAACAAGCCTGTGTTAACCAAGCTGAGATTTTTTCCCCGGACACTTCACTCAAAGGCGGACTGGGTTACATAAAGCAAAAGACAAGTTTATTAACGACAAAGATTTTAAGTGATAGCAAACGGATCAAAAAGTAAATAAACAAAACTGCAAACAAAGCCTAAAATGACAGATTGGATAGGAATTTGCAGTCTCTCAGCCCGGCTGCTGATACAAGGAGGCCACCAGATTTCCATACCCAGGCTAGAAATCCCTTGAGCCTGGGTCTAGCACTGCCCCGAGTTCACTCTTTGCTCCTCACGTCTTTCCAGGAGTTCTCTTAGGTGGGGAGTGAGGCCCCTAGATGACGTCACACCCCACCTTAGATAGCTTTAACAGAGGGCGGGAACCCTTTGTTCCAAAACCAGTTCCCACACAGTTTGTGGAAAGCTACAGGTACCCAACATGGAGTCCGGTATCACATGGTCTGGGTCCATGCCCTGGTTGGGTCACAGCAGCCGTTACTTACAGGCTGGTTGAAACGTTTACAGGCAGGCCAAACCCGTTCAAAGTGCATCAGCTCTGTCTAACTTCTTCACTGTTGTACCCGAAAGGCTGGCTGTGGGGGTCACCCGGGTTCTGTCTACACTGGACTTCTGTCAGCAAAACTTTTGTCATTCAGGGGTGTGAAAAAAACCATCCTTGCCCCCCGAACGCCAAATGTTTTGCCGAGGAAAAGTGCTGGTGTGAACAGCTTTGGCGGCAGGAGCGCTCGCCTGCCAACACCGCTACCGCCGCTTGTTGGGGGTGGAAGATTTTTGTCGGGGGGAGAGCTCTCTCCTGCCAACAAACAGCAGCTCCACTGCGCGCCGTTTAGCGGCACGGCTGGGTCGCTCGAAGGTGCGTAGTGTAGACACAGCCTCAGCCTAAGCGCATCTGAAATACACCCAGCCAGTATTTATAACTTCAGATACAAACACGCTACATGCAGCCAAAGGGGATAATCATATTCAGCAAATCAGCACTGGTCCAAGGACACTTCGTATGACCCAGCTTGTGCAAAATGCATCGTAATTATGCCACAATCATAGAGGGAAATATCTCTGAGGAATATGGAGCATAGTGGCGCAGGAGGTGCTGCTGCAGAAACACAGGAGGGAGGCTATTCCAGAAAGAAGAAACGCAGCCCCACCTGCCACTCTCTTAATTCCCCCCACAAAGTGCTCCCTGCCTGGACCCCAGGCTATCTGCTCGATTCCCCCCCCACCCCCAGCAACAGGGCTGAGGAATGTAGCCCAGGAAGGGGTCAGGAAGCTGCAGGCAGGCACGAGGATGGAAGAGCAGGAGAGCTGCTTGGGGGGGGAGGTGGGGGGCTGCTCCCAATATCCCCTGCTGGAGGGAGCGGGTGAGTGACCCTGCCCGGCAGGGCCTCGGCCGCTCGGTTAGCTCTGGGCTCCCTCTTCTCTCTAGAACAAGAAGTTCCAGCTGACGGTGCTGACGGATCGCTCGCAGGGGGGCAGCAGTGTGGCCGATGGCTCCGTGGAGCTCATGGTGAGAGATGGGGGGGGGGGGGGAATCCTGCCCTGGGCTCCTCTCTCCCACACCCCCCTGCAGCGGTGGATGGGGAGGAGATAGGATGGACCCCAACACCACCACCCCCCTCTGTTCTGGGCCTGTGTATCCTCCCCATCCTGCAGAAGCAGGGCTGCACCAGCAGGTGGCACTCTTAGCTCTGCAATCCCTTGCACCAGTGCAGCGTGCAGTGCCCAGGGCTGGCCAGCAGGGGGCGCTCACAGCCCCCCAGTGCAGCAGCCGCTCTGACATTCCCTCCCTGCGGCCAGGTGCATCGGCGGCTGCTCTACGATGACAACCGCGGGGTGGGGGAACCCCTGCTGGAGCCGGGGGTCTACAACGACGGCCTGGTGGTGAGGGGCCGGCACCTCGTCTTCCTGGACACGGTGGAGTCTTCGGCTGACCGGCACCGGCTGCAGGCCCAGCAGGAGTTCATGGCGCCCCAGCTGGTCCTGGCCCCTGGCGGGGGCCCTTCCTTCCACCGGGGGCAGCGCAGCCTCAAGCAGGTGCCTGGGCAGGGCTCTGTGCTTTAGGGAGGGGGACTGTGAGCTGCTGGGTCGCTGGTTTGAATCCTGCCAGGAGCTGCTTGTTCCCCACTGCCTCACCCACTTGTGAAACGAGCGTGGGGGTCTCAGCCCTGCTCGACACAGATTCAGCTCCCACCTCACCTCCCTCCAGGGCAGGGCTCCTTGGGCTGGACAAGGAGGGAAATCCTTGTCTTTCTGATCGCCGTACCTCTCCCCCTTCTCCCAGTCCTACAACTCCTGCCCCCTCCCCAACAGCCCAGTGCTAGCGGGCCGGGAGGGCAGGCTATGTGGAATTATAGGTTAACCCCATCATGGCCAAGCACCCCCCAAGTGGAGTGGGTGCCTCCTCTCTGCTCATTAGGTTAAATTCAGGCAGGAAAATTGCTGGGGGCAAAATCCCTTTGCGGGGAGGATGACTCCAGTTTTTTCCCCTGGGAAAATTTCAGGTGGGGGAGGGGGATTCACCCTCTTCCTGGCCAGGACTTAGGGTTAAGTCAGCAATATTTAAATATAATTGGATTTTAAACTCCTCTCCCCGCTTTGCTAAGTTGGCAGTAGCCATCCCTGGCTAAACAACTCGCTGTGTGAAAACAAAGCTTGTTAAATCCCCCCTCCCCAGCTCTACTCCAGGGACCTGTTTTCAACCGGTGCTGCTTGGAAGGGATTGTGCAGCAGTGTTGTCTAGGGGGTAGCACACTGAGGGGCCTGGCTTCTATTGCCAGCTCTGCTAGTAACCTGGGGCAAGTCCCTGCCCCACTCGGTGCCTCAGTTTTCCCATCTGTAAAATGGGGCTAATGAGCTTTGCGATCTGCTAATGAAAAGGGCTAGAGCTGATGGCCCTGTGCTCCCTGCTCGGGGGATGGGGGGATGCATGACCCCCTTCCACAAATGGGGCTATGCCCCCACTGAAACCTGTGCTGGGGTGACTCACTCGTGAGGGCAGCTGGGCCGATCACCCCATGTTCTGTCCAAGCTGCTCTTCGACAGAAAATTGAGGGCTCAAGTAAACTGAGGGGTTGTGACGAGGCAGCTGCTCTCTGCTGAAAGCAGGGCTCCCCCTGTACCCCCCTTCCCTCAGCAGTAGGGGGACACTGCTGCCTGCTGGGAGCCCCAGGCCAGCCCCTGGAGGAGAAGGGGAGCGGGTTGTATCCACCCTGCGCGGCCCTGCAGGCACCGGGGCAGCCTGGGGAACTGAGATAGTTCAGGGTGGGTGGTGACTTTTCTAGTTTGCCAAAACTTTCCCTTGGGTGGTGCTGTTCTGGCAGCCTGACGCCGCGTCTCCCCTTCTTCCCTCCCCAGTTCTCTGCTCTGAAGCAAGCGCTTCCCCCCTCTATCCATCTCCTGACGCTGGCCCAGTGGGACCCCAGCTCCGTCCTCATCCGCCTGGAGCACCAGTTTGAGAGAGGGGAGAGCGCCAACGGCTCCCAGCCCATCACTGTCGACCTGCTGGTAGGTACCCAACAGCCAGCCGCAGGGGCTGGGCAGGGGCATCGGGACTTGCTGAGGCACTGGCCTGGAGGATTTTTCATCTAAAGCACTTGACAGGCTCAGGCTCCCTTGCCTGGTGCTGCAATGCAGCCACCTCTGGGGTGGATCTTAGCATCACACTAGTACACTTGTGTAAAACAGCTGCCCTATCCCACACCAGAGATGGCTTCACATCCACACGGGGAAAGGGATCCTTAAACACTAGGTGTAGCAGCTGTTTGATGTAGTGGTCCCTCACCCACTTGATGCTAACCCCTGCCCCCCAGAGGTGGGTGCTGCTGTCTCCCCAGGGCTCCCCTTCCTGGCACTGAAATGCAGCCAGCTCTGGGGTGGAGCACAAATGAGCAGCCCCACCCAGAGGCTGAGGACGGCCAGCACAGAATCCTGTTTTCACACCAGACTGTAGGAGTCCCCTGTGTCGGGGTGGGTGGGGTGTGGAGCTGCTGCTGCCTACTCCCCTGCAGGTCTGGGGGTGGCCAGCAGGGGGCAGGGTTCACCTGAGGAAGTTACTGACCATGTCTCTCTCCCCACCCCCCCAGCACCTGTTCTCCTCCTTCACCATCACCTCCCTGCAGGAGATGAACCTGGTGGCCAACCAGAAGCGAGAGGCCATGAACCGGCTCAACTGGAGGCCAGCCACAGGTAGGTCACACACACACACACACACACACACACCCAGTACTAGAGCACGGAGCAGTGTCCCCCCTCTCCTGCACAGCCAGCACCTGCCCCCTTACCTAGGGGAGGGTGGGCAGCTGGCACATTGGCCCCTTGTGGGGTGGGCTCTCAGACACAGGGGAGGGTTGTATCCACCATCCCGTGGAGAAACTGGCGGCCTCTAGGCCCCCAACCTTAACCCCTGGCTTCCTCCCCCAGGTGCAGCAAGGCGCCAGCCCTACCCTCAGCTTAACCCTCTGGGAGTCACGCTGCAGCCCATGGAGATTCGCACCTTCCTGGCCACCGTCCAGTACACGGGCCCCAGTGGGGGCCAGGCAGAGCTGTAGGGGGAGCCAGCCCCCCACCTCCGTCCCAGGATCAAGCCGCCCAGGTGGAGCCCTGAACTGCCCCCCCCACCTCAGCCAGGTGGGGCCCTGCCCACCTGAGAACTTGACTGGTGGGAATGAGTGGGAGCTGGGGGGGGCACATCCTGGCTGTTGGGAGGCGTGGAAGAGACTTGCCTTGGAAAGCGACCCAGCGAGAGCCAAACTTGCACCTGTCAGGCCCTGCTTTAAGGCAGTGCCGGCTTTGGAGGAGAAGGAGGCAGAGCCGAGCCCAGCCCCCTTCCCCCCCCCCCAACTCCTCAGCACCGCCTCTGATTTCTACCCACCTGCCCCTTCAGCCTGAGGCTGGGGTAGTGTGGGTCTAAGTGCCATTGTTAATAAACAAGGAGCTGAGTCTAGGTGCTCGTGGTGGAGTCCTGCTCGGGGGATGCAGGCAGAGGGGACACACCAGGGCAGGGGCAGAGCTGCGCGTAGAACCCAGGAGTCCCAACTCCCACACCACATGCCTGATCAATTGCCTGTGGGGAAACTGAGGCAGAACAGCTCCACCATCCTGTCTGGCGTCCAGCCGGGCTGTGGTTAGGGGACCCTTCCTCTGCCCTGGCAGGGAAGAAGAGTTGCCAGGCTGGGGGGGCTCAGGGCACAGCCCTGCCTTCCCCTCAGTGCCTGCTTTGGGAAGTGGTGGGGAGGGGCTGCGCTCCCCCCTGCGTGCCCCACACAGAAGCATGACACAAGTCTGGGCTTGTACGTAAAAAGGAGACACCCTTGTTTTAATGGCCGGCCACACGGAGACCAGCAGTCTTAAAACAAAACACTTGCGCCTTCGCCGAACTAAAAAATAAAGCCCCGTGGCCTCTGTTCCTGCCGGGGGCTGGGCTACTGGGGGGGGCTGTCGGTCTTCACGGGCTCTGGGGCCGGTTCAGGGGAGGGACAGCACTTCTCAGCCCCCGCGCCGCTCCCCTAGCAGAGGGAGAGAAGCTACAGTCAGGGTTATGGGTTATTACAGCCACACCGGGGCCAGGAGCTGCCACGCCTCTGACCCCCGCTCCCTCCCCCAGATTCACAGCCCCCCCAGCCAGTCCTCACCTCCTTGAGCCTTTTGCAGGGGATGTTTTTCAAGTGGCCCCCGTCCTCCGCTCTCTNCCCCCCCCCCCCCCCCCCCCCCCCCCCCCCCCCCCCCCCCCCCCCCCCCCCCCCCCCCCCCAGCCAGTCCTCACCTCCTTGAGCCTTTTGCAGGGGATGTTTTTCAAGTGGCCCCCGTCCTCCGCTCTCTCCTTCCGCTTGTTCTGATGCAGCTTCCGCTTGTCCTGCAGGGAGGTGGAAATGCCGCCCCTGGAAAGGCAGGAGGGGGCTGGGTGAGGAGGGCTGTGAGCTCAGCCCAGCCCCCAGGGTTAGCTTCACCCCCCAGCAGTGGAGTTTGCTCAGCTATAGCCAGGAGTGACAGCAGCTGGCTCTGGGGTGGAGCATGGCAGCTGTATAACACCAGGCCCCGAGGAGCGTTCACGTATCCACAAGGGCTGGAGGCTTTAAAGAGACCAAACAGAAGCAGGATAGGGCTACCAGTCTGGCTGGGAAGTAGCCACACAGAGGTGGGACCTTGCTCTGCTCTGTATCCAGAGTCGTCCTGGTCTGGAGTTGGATTCAAGGTAGAACAGCCGCCCCTAGCGTTAACCCCTCCCCACTAGGCATCCCTGCAGCTGTCACAGCTGGTGCCTTCCTGTCACAGATGCACTCTGCACCCCCGTGAAGTCTCCAACCAGCCCTAGCCCCACTTTACAGCTGGGGAAACTGAGGCAGGGAGTGACTGGCCCACTCACCCCACACAGCCAGGAATAGAACCCAGGAGTCCTGCATCTGAGCGCGCACACACACCCTCCCCGCTCAGTCTTGGCCCAGTCCATTGGCCCCCCTTACCCTGCTTTCGCTCTGGCTTTAGGGCCCCAGTACGCTTCGGGATTCTCCTGGAATCGTTTCAGACCCTGCTTCCTGGATTTGGGGTTGGCGTCCTCGCGGACGGTGAAGGATGCCTGCAGCCTGGGGCATGGAGGAGAGGGAGACAGATGGCTGAGTGCTTTGCCAGGGGTGCTTCCGGAGCAGCCTGGGGGGGCGGGGAGAGTGGATCGGCTCCATGGGCCCATCTAGCCTGGCATTCCTCACACACACACCCCCTGCTGCTCTGGCTCAGACCAGAGGGCTGGGGGCCACTGGGCTCAAAGCCAGGCTAGCCCCGTGTCTCCCAGCTGCTCAGCACACCTGCAGGGAAAAGTTCCTCTTTAATCCACCTTAGACAGCTGCATTGCCCTGAAGCAGCAGGGTTTGGCAGCCTCCCAGACCCTCTGCACTACAGGGGCAGGGCCCTGGAGAGGCTATACCAGCCCCCCATCCCTCCCCGCCTCTTCCCCAGCGAGCTCACAGAAGGTCAGCATCAGTACCACTGTTTTACAAATGGGGAAACTGAGGCACGGCAGGACACGACCCCACCCACACTGAAGGCCAGTGGCAGAGCCAGGCCTAGAACCCAAGGGTCTCAAGTGCTGGTCCAGCGTTCTCCCCACTAGGCCACACTGCCTCCCACCAGCAAAGATGGCCGTGCGCCAGGTGCGGGCCTGATTCCCTTAGAATGCCCAGGCCGTACGTGGGCTCCACGGAGAGGATGTGGAAGGCTGGGCTGGTGTCCGAGAGTCGCTCTCTCTTCACGGGATGGAGTCTCTCCTGGGGAGAGAGATCAGGTCATTTTTTTCCTTGACTTCCCCTCCCCGCAGCCCTGGACTCCCTCCACACGCAGTTCAGCCAGTGCCCCTCAATCCTGAGCCGCAACAGATAGGTCCCCCGTAGTGTCCCCCCCCCCCCGTCTCCCAAACCCTGCCTCCCCCCACTACCTTAACTAGCCTCACAGCCAGTCAGACACCCCATCAGCTGTGACCTGTTTGGGGCAGGGGGGGATGAGGAACGCTAAGTCCCCCCCACCCCACTCACCCAGCATCTCATGATGTCCCAGAGGACGGAAGGCGGCGCGTCCGTCTTGATGGCGTTCTTGCAGGCATGGGAGAGCGACACGCGGTAGCCGGCGTGGAGGAGGGCGGATCTGGAACCGGAGGGGAGCCCTCAGGCCATGCTGGAGTGGGAACCCTCTGCTGCCTGCGGGCCCCGGGGCTCTCCGAGGTGGGGGCAGCTCAGGAGGGGGCGCTCTCCCCAGCACTCCCTAGTGGTAAGTGGAGCGGGGGGATGCTCTTCCCCTGGGGGAAAATGTGCTGCTTCCAATCCCGGCCTTAGAGGCAGCGTGTCCCGGTGGAGGGGGGGCCCGGTCTGGCTCTCTGCCCCCGCTCTCCTGGGGGCGGGTCCCCTCCTGGCTCTGTGCCTCAGTTCCCCACCCACTCCAGGGGTGTTTGGAGTAGAAGCTCCTTGGGGCAGGGGCTGCCCCTGGCTCTGCCCAGCGCCTGGCGCCCGGGGCCGGTCCCGGTCCCGTAACGCCCAGAGTACCTGAACTGCAGCAGGGAGGGGGTGTTGCAGTGGATGGTACTGCTCAGGCAGTCGAGGGTGTAGTACAACGGGACGTCGCTCAGCTCCTGGCCAGAGGGGAACACGGTGGATCAGCACAGGCCCCGCCCCCAGAAACCCAACTGACCACGCCCCCACCCTCCCCGATGCTCCCCAACTCAGACCCAAAAGACAACCCGATTCCCCAGCAGGGCCCTTCTGCCCTATGCCGCTTGTTCCCCCGGGGGTGCTGCCCCATTGGCCCCTCACCTCGGTCACCATGCTGAGCACCCCCTGGATCCGATCCTGTGTCCCGAACCGTCCCGGGTTGCTCCCCAAGGCCGACAGGACCCTCTGGACAAAAGCTGGGTCGTGGAGGGGCTCTGCCCACATGGGGCCACCCAGCTGGGGGAGAGAACAGCAGGTAAGGGCAGCGTGCCCGGCCGTACGGGAGCGGGGTGCACCGGGGGAGCGGGGGGCTCACCTGGTGCCGCTGGTGGCAGTGCTCACAGGAGGGGCCCACTGGGGGGCCAGAGGCAGCCGAGTATTTAAAACTGAATCAATCAGAAGGGTGATTAGAGATCTAATGGGGTAGAGCCCCTTCCCCAGCTGCGCCCCTCCATCCCAGCCCCCCTCCAACACCCCCGAGTGCCCATCCAACCCCACTGTCCTAACCTGAGATCTTAGTCCAGCTCCACCCCCCCGCTCTCCCAGGCCAGGCCCCCCTCCAGCTGGGGACCCCCCTCCAGGGACCAGTCATCCCCTCTCCACTCTCCCCATCCATTCTGCATCTCCAGCACTGGACTCTCCCATCCAGTGGGCACTAGGTCCGAGGACAGGTCCCCGCCCGCTGCTCTCCAGGGCCAGGAATTGGACTCAGCCCCTGTCCCGGGGTGAGGTGGAGAACCCGGAGCCCCCTACTTGCTCCCGTGGCTGGTCATCTTGCCGAGTCTCTGGAAGTGGTGCGTCCCGCAGCCCACACAGTTATACACCAGGGCCTGTTTGCTGCAGAGACAGGAGGCGATTCAGTGAACAGCAAGCAGGGGGGATGCCAGCAGGGGGCGCTGCAGGGCTGGGGAGCTCCTGGCTACTCCACTCCTGGCCTCTCCAGCAGGGGGCGCTGTGGAGAGCAGGGTGAGCTGCTTGGCCCAGTTCTGGCCGGCGCCCCAGGATGAAACGCCCGGCTCACCTGGCAGAGGCTTTCACGGTGGCCTGGCCGGTGAAGACCCGCACGAAGACCCGGATGTAGAAGTCGGCGCTGACCGCCAGCAGCGGCACGATGTAGCGCTGGTAGCAGTTGGCTCGCAGGTCCAGGCTGTGCAAGATGATCCGCAGGGCCTGCGCGTGGAAACGGGGCGCTGCAGAGCCGGGCTCAAGGATCTGCCCGCGAGGCGGGAGCGGGGAGAGGTGGAGCGCTGGGGTGCGGCCCGGGTCTGGGGGCCACGCTCCCCTTCCAATACTGGGCCGGATTCCCACACCCAGCTCTGCTGGGACACACGAGCGCCAGGTCTCAGCCCAGCCCTAGCAGGACCAGCATCGCAAGTAGGGCCCCAGGACTAAATGGGTCAGGGAGCAGGCTGAGCTCCCCTTCCCTCTGGGGCAGCGGGTCTCAAACTGGGGTGCAGCGAGTCACATCCGGGGCCGCTGGCCCCACTGATCGACTCCTCGCCCTCCCTCCCAGCGCCTACCGCGGAACAGCGTGCAGGAGGCGCTGGGAGGGAGGGTGAGGAGTAGGGACGGGGTGTGCTTGGGGGAGGGGGCGGAGAAGAGGAGGGGCAGGGGTAGGGCCTTGGGGGAAGGGGTGGAGTGGGGGTTGCACACCCCTGGGGAAAATTAGAAGCCGGCTTGGGGGTCCATGAAAAATTTTAAATCAAAATGAGGGTCCTCAGGTTGCGAAGGTTTGAGAACCACTGCTCTAGGGGGCAGGCAGGTGGATGGGGCGGGGCATGGAGGCAGAGGCCCCGCCCCCACTCACCATCTCGTGGCAGAACTTGCCCTTGATGGACATGGCTCCGTACTTGCTGTAACACGTCTCCCCGCTGTTCCCGGCCATCACTGCCATGTCGGTGCAGGTCACGCATAGCAGGCCTGCAAGGGGGACATCCCGGGGACGGTCAGTAGAGGATTCTTCCCCCAGCCACCGGCCTCACCTGCTCCAGGATTGGACAACCCATTCTAGCTGCGTCTCCACCCAGAGTTCAGAGCCTGGGACAGCCGCTGGGGTCCTCGCTTCAGAGGTGGAGGAGGGAAGTGATCTGCCCCTGGGACAGATGGAACCAGGAGTGCGGATTCCTGGCCACCCTGCTCTAACCCACCAGATCCTACAGCCAAGGCATCCATGGAAGCTTGCAAATGCGGCAAGTCACTGCTGTGAGGAAGCTCGCAGCGCCAGCAGCCCTGGTGCTGCCCCCCACCCCACTCACCTCCTTCACTCACCGCCTGCACGGCGGCGTCCAGGAAGGTGGCAGGGCTGCCGTACGGATCCAGGTCGATGATGTCGAACGGATGCTTCTCCGCCTTCTGCTGATACATCAGCATCCTGCAGGCGGGACAGGGACAGACGCTGAGCAGGGGGGTCTGCGGAGCCAGTTCGCAGCTTAGGATATCCGAGGGCTCTTATCCACCAAGCCCCACACCCACACAGCCCCTCCCGCAGCCCCTTCACTGAGACCCCCTTATAGGGCACAGTCTCCCTGGCTTGTTATTTACTAAGTGTATTACGGTAGCACCGAAGTGCCCAGTGGCGGCCCAGGGCCCCCTGGTGTTGTACAGAGACAGAACCCAAAGACAATCTCTGCCCCGAACAGCTTCCGCCCCATCTCTCTGCCAACAGGAGCGGGTAGTTGTTAGCCATCGTGGCCGCTGGAGGCCTGTCCCGCGAACCCACCCACCGCATTCGGTACAGGAGTCGCTACCTGCTAACCAGCCACTTGGGGATTTCGCCATATCCCCTCACCAGAGCCAACTAGTCCCATTGCCCCCCCCCGAAATCCTCCAGGTACAAGGCCATTCGCCCTCCTGCTTCTGGGCCGGCTGGATCGGGAAGCTCAGGTCAACCCGCTCAGTGCACGTGATGCCAGAGCGGCCCATCCCCCTCTCCCCCCCGGCTTTACCTGGCATCGGCCAAGCTCGACGTCACCAGGTGCCCGACTCCATTGAAGTGGACGTTCCTCGTCATGAGCTCGACGGCTTTGGAGGAGAAATCGTTGGCCACCACGGCCCGGAGGCCAGGCACCTCCTTGGCAAAGCGGATGGAGCGGAGCCCCGAGGCGGCCAAGGCCTCCAAGATCCGCACTCCTTCCTGCGTGCGGGGGGGGAAGGGACCACATCTCAGCCGAAGCCCACACGCCCGGGGTCAGCGATCAGCGGGGAATCGAACCCGGGACCTCTGGATCCAACAGCACAAGCCCCAGGTCTGTTAGCCACGGCTGAAGCAGGCTCATCCACCTCTGCCCGCGGCCCAGCCATCACGTGGGTTACGTGCGTTAGCGCATTGGAGACTCCTGCCCAGACACTGATGCCAGGAGCCCAGTGGTCAGCTTGGGATTAGGAAGTTTCTCCATCCGCCTGAATGCCAAACTCCAATTCCCGGGCAAGGTTAGCAAGACCCTGCGCGCCCACCGAGCTGGAGGGGCCGGCGCAGGCCTGCCCAGAGCTTCCTCGCACCAAGACGGGTTGCAGTGCCGTGGATGAAGGCAGCATTAAGCTGCAGCTTTAATAGGGAGAGGGTTCGGCTCCTCCTTAAGAACTGGGGGCGGGCTGGTCAAGGGAGAATCTCCCCTCCCCACACCCTGCTTCAGACCCAGAGGGTGTGGGAGGGCCACAGCTGGTGGGGGGAGCGATTTAGGCCCAAAGAGAGATCGGCTAGTCTCTTTGGCCCGTGAACTCCTCGAGGCAGGGACCGTTTCTCTCTCTGGGTAGTGCCTGGCAAGACGGGGGCCCTGGCGCTACGGGAAAGGTAGCGCTAGGTTTATATGCACCTTGCACACTTCTCCCACTGCCGCCACTGCCCGCGCTGGCCCCTCCTCGTCGGGCGCTGGTTCCGACCCAGCCTCCTCCCCTTCGGAAAGATCCACAACCACCTTCTCCACCTTCTCCTCTCCTGGGACGGCAACTGCAAGAGACAGAGCGGGGCGGATGCGAGGGTGTCAGCCGTTCCCCCCCCCCCTTCCCACTCCAGCACCGCCATAGATCTGGGTGTTAAGGGAACTGGGCAGCATCTCTGGGTGGGCCTTTAGCTCTGGTGCGCAAAGAGGCCTTGCAGTTTGGGGGGGTGGGGAGGAGGACGGATGCCCCTCTGGGCTGGGGGCTCTCCCAGGCTGAGGCGCTAACATTAAGGCCCTGAACTATCCCTGTTCCCAGCCTCTGGCCACACCCCGATCTGCCCGCTATGCCAGTGTCCTGGACTCTGGCTAGTCCCTGCACCCTAGGGGCGATAGGGAGAAGCATAGCTTCAGCCTAAGGAGGCCCCTGTGGAGCTCAAATAGGGAGCCCACAGAAGCAGCTTAAAATTCCCACCCGCAAGCAGCGCAGAAAGGGAATAACGGAGAACCAGAGCCGAGCGCCTGGCATCCCCTGGTCCTGCTGCACTGGGCTCAAGGCGGAAGTGGGACAGGAGTCCAGAGGGTCACAGGGGTCCCGACTGGCTTTGAAAGCTAGGTGCTAGTGAGGATCGCACAAAGTTAACCATCCTGCTCACTGCATTGGGGCGGGGGATATTCGAGAGGGAGACACAGACATTTCCACTTACTCTGAATCCCCTTGGCCGAAAGCTGAAGGCGAATGAATTCTGTGATCACGGCACACCTGAGGCAGAAGGTCAGAGAGAGAGACACACACACACACAGGCCTTAGTGCCCATTAAGGCTCAGATCTAGGTCACGTCCCCTGGCGGACTCAAGTTCCTGCGCAGTTTTTCCAAGCAATTCTCTCTATTGTCTTGTTAGCCCTGATTTCAAAAGCGACTGGATTTGGGGGGGCCTGATTGGAGACACGTTAATCCCCCCCCCCCCCCCCCCTCACAGCAGGTGCTTGGCACTAGAGAGGTATGGTCTAATAGGAGAAGAACGGTGGTGTTTTGGAGACCTGGGTTCAATTCCGTGCTCTGCCACAGACTGCCTGTGTGAACCTGGGTCTCGATTTCCCCATCTGTACAATGGGATAATAGCCCTGCCCAGCCTCACAGGAGGGTTGCAAAGTGCTCATATATTACCGTGATGGGGGCCAGATAAGTACCTAAGATAAACAGCTCCAGGCCCTCCTCTTACTTGTACTTACGTCAGGTCTCGGTTAAACTCTTGCACGGGGTTGTAGAACACTTCGTTGGCACTGGGGAAGATGATCTTCGCTTTCCCCTCCGCAATCACCGTCTCCCCAGTTTTCACGGGGCCAGCGCAGCTCCCAGCGTCCATCGCTAGGTCAGATGTAGGCAGCCGCTCCTCACTCTGCTCTGGATGGGAGCCATTGGCTTCCTGTGGGCATTGCCCCTCCATGTCCTTGGAAGGACAGAGCTTTCTGGCTGGCAGATCTTCGGGTGGCGGGAATCTCCGGCCCCTTCCAGTCAGCTGATTTGTTACAGTTCTGCCCGGCTGCCGGATGCAGCGTCTCATAAACCAAGCCAGTAGAGCGAACTCAGCTTTCATCAGAACATCTTGTGTCACAGCTGTCTCCAGAATACAAGAGAGAAACCAAATACTTTATAAACTACGCTCTTACTACAGGTTGTATTGTGGTAGTGCACTAGGCACTGTATGTTATTCGGTGTATTACAGTCGCATCTAAGAGTCACAGGCCACAGCCTCACAGTGTTCAGCCCCAGAACAAAGACAGGCCTTGCCCCAAAGTGCCTGCAATCTAAATATAAGAAGAGGCAACAGATGGCTGTAGACAGGGGAGCAAAAGGAAACCATATCAGTAAGTGTGATGGGCAGCGGTCTCTGTACATCAGCCATTGCCAAGTTTTTTTGTAACCCTCATGGCAAAGGAGAGTTAAGGAGGAATCTGAATTAGGACAACGAAATGGCTTTGCCAATGAGCATGCAAACGCTACTTCTGTAGCTCTCATTCCTGTAGTACCCAAGCACTGCCCAATCTTTAATGTCTTTCTACTCACGACCACTGTGAGGGAAGGAAGTGCTATTATCTGCATTTTGTGGGAAACCTGATCTAGTTAAATTGCTGCAACAATCTGGAGTGGATGCAGCCCTACCCCTAAAGGTTTTGAGATCAGCAGAGCTTGATTTGGTAAATTTACCAGCACATCTTTATACTACTAAAACCACAGCCGCAATAAGATGTGGCAATGATTTAACTACCTACATAGAAAAAAAAATATCAGTGCAAAAACAGTGTATAGACAAACCCTTAGCTCATGAGTTCTGTAAGACAGGGCATCTTTTTGTTTGGTGTCCATACAGCACCTCACAAAACAGGACCCTGCTCCATGGCTTGGACTCCCACGTGTTACTGCAATACAACAGCATTGTCAGCCCCACACATCCAAAAATTAGTCATCACAATGAAAGACGTTACAAGGTTGGCTTAAAGTCATCCGATTTCTTTGAAATAACACATGGGGTTCTTTTTATTTGATTTCTGGCATGGGTGCCATTGGGGTTCCCCAGGATTGTCCCTTTTTTTGTGGTAGCTTCTCAGCTGAAACAGTTCAGATACCACAGTGTGGGTTTGGGTTTTTTGTGTGTGTACTTCAGAGATGGCAACCCTAATAAAGGGTAGATGGTTATTTTTTCTTAAACAAAAGCTTGAGGAGACAAGGTTGTTGTTTTGTTTTGTTTTGTTTTTTTTTGGGGGGGGGGGGGAAGGAGACTGACAAGCCACCAAGTATCATGAGACTTACAATGAAACTGCAAGACATCCCCGACCCCCCCCCCCCCCCGACGTTTTCTGGGAGACAGCTCAAACTGCTTGAAGGACCAGGGGGGCCTCAATCCCTCAGAATTAACGTGGGGGAGGAATGGGAGGGGACTCTGTTTAAGGAGCCGATGCGAGGTTTTGAGCCTCGTGCAGGATAACTCAGAGGAGGAGGAAAGGGGAGAATAATCCCCCCATGTCCCCCAGACTGAGGATTTGAGAGCTGAAATGTGAGATACCCCCCCAAAAAAACCTAAATGAATCCTGAGCCCACGGGGCCCTCCCTGGGGTGAGGGGCAGAGCATCCCCTTCCCCTTATTAACACCCCAGGCTTCCCTCACCCAGAAAGCGCAGCAAACTCAGCCTTCCCTCCACGCCTTCCAGGAGCAGCTACATGGGCGGCGCCATATTGTATCCTGCGGGGAGCGATCATGTGACCCCCATCCGGCCAATGGGAGGTGCCATGTACAGGGTGGCTAGAGGGACAAACGGCTTGGCGGCTGTGACCAAACGCGACCGGAAAATCAGTCCCATTGAGAATGGGCGGTGGGGGGCAGCTGAGCTAGGGACTGGGTTAAAGAGGAGTCCTGCCAGGTCGGGGGCGTGTCCCTCTTTTGAGGATCACTGTCATGTTGCTCCCCCTTTAATGTTGCTGCATCATGACTGCAACCCAGTCAGCCTGGCAATAAAAACCACCATGGCACAACACAGGGAGTGGCGTGAGACACCCATCCAGTGCCCCGCAAAATGCAGCCATGTCAAGAACGCCACATGGCAGCAGGGGTGCAAAACACACCACTTTGTGGACTGAGCTATGGTTCCCCACCCCCAGCCCCATCGGGATCCAGCAGACTCCCTGAGGTCTGCACATATCCTGAGGGGTGGAGATCTGTAGCTGGCCCTATCCTCTCCCCTGGAGCAGAGGGGCTCAGTGGGTATAGATCTGTATTCCCATTCCCTAGTCCTCTGCACAGGCCTGGTGGTGGTAGTGGTGGAGGAGGGGACAATGTCTGTAACCCCTCCCAGCTCATCTCCCCCGCATGAGGCTCGTTAACTCCGAGAGCCTTCAGCAGCATCCCAGGAAGGGATGGGGATGCCACAAATGAAGCTGATCCCTCATCCCCGCCCCCTCCAGGGTCCCCAGGTGTACGCCAGGCCTGCAGACTCCACAGCCAGACAAGGCCTATTGGCCCATCCTAGTCCTTCCCCACATATGGCTACTCAACTGTCTGTCTCTTCCTTCTGGTTGGGCCAGAACCCCAGATATTAACATGACCCTCAAAATACGGAGAGGATCCAAATGCCATCTCAGCAACCCAGATCTGAACACCCTGAAAATGTGGGGTGCCCCCAGCAGAACCAGAGCTATAAAAAGGGCGGAGTTCCAGACCCCGCTGGAAAATCCAATCCCTCTCCAAAAAGACCCACCCCCACACCCAACTCCTCCTGCCAATAGGGATGCACCTGGCAGGATCAGGGCCATAAAAATGGAGTTTAAGGGAACATGGGTGAGGAATAATTCAGATCCTCCTCCCCCCTCCAATTTGGAGGGAACTTTCTCCTTATCTACCTCCCTCCCTTTAAGATTTTAGAGTCATTTCTGGAGCCAAATATGGGGGAAATTTCCCCTAATTCAACCACCCCAATTTTTCTTTCTAAGGGGGCAGTTCTGGGTCCAAAATTTGGGGAACCCTCCTAATCTGCCTCCAGGGGGTCAATTCTAGATCCAAAGTGTGTGAGTGTGTGAGAGAGAGAAAGAAAATATATTTTGGGCCTAATCATGGAGAAAACCTCCCAGACACATTTTTACCCCAGATCCAAACTTAGAGGTGGGTAAATGTCCTTCTAATCCATTCCTTCCATAACAATCCCCCCCCCAATTTTGTTGCTTCTGGATTCAAACTTCCTAAGCATGGTACCTGCCTCTTCTATATATTTGTTGAGTCTGATCCTCCCGTTTCATAGCATTTATCTGCTCCAAACTTTATATGTTTCTCTGTATTAAAATTGTACATAATTATAATATAATATACTGACATTATACATATCTATATATGTTTATGATATATCATTACTTTATATATATTAGTTTATAATATATATATATATATATATATATATATATATATATATATATGTTTAATGCTAGGATACTAAATGTTATATATATACATATATATCAGTTTACACTGATATATATAAAGGGAAGGAAAAAGTTTAACAAAGAGAAGTACATCCATAAGTTTAGTGCAAAGAAATTATATATGTATAATAGAATCATGATTCTATTACTCTTATCTATATATACACACGATTTTTCTGCTCTGAACTTTATCTGTATAGTGTTGCTGTATTAGAATTATGTAATCATTATAAGATAATCCTATGATGACTTTATCTATATGTTTATATGTTTAGCACTAGGATACTGAATGTGGTATATTGTAAAAAGTTTACTGCAGAGAAGTTACATAGAATAATACAATTCTGTGATTCTATTATTCTGCCTGTATATATAATGGATCCATGTGATTCTATGATTCTTATCTATCTATCCCTACGCACCCCCATCTCTCTCGCTCTCTGCACCCCCTCCCCAGGGAGAAGCCCAAAGCCTGGCGGGCAAGTTCACCCACAGGCATTTTCCTGCCAGCCCAGGCGATGGGGGAGGGGGCCAGGCGCCCCTGGGCCCAGCAGGGAGCAGCCCGCTCAGGGCTCAGCTAGCCGCGCCTGGGCGTGTGTGCGCCTGATGCAAGGGGAGGCCCGGCTGGCGGCGGCCGCTGCCGCATCGGAGCGCTCGGCCCTCGGCTGAGCCGGCCTGGGCGGGCAATGAATGGCTGCTGCGGCTGCGAGGCGAGGGCGAGCTGAGCCCTGCGCGGAGACCGCCCCTGTGCACAGGTGGGAGCCGGCCTGCGCCCCGGGCGGGGCCCCCCGCGCCCCCTGATCCGGGGGACCTGCCCTGCCCCCCTCTGCTGCACCCCCCACTGCACCCCCAGACCCGGGGGGACCTGCCCTGCCCCCCTCTGCTGCACCC
>NC_048313.1:16521142-16552856 GCF_013100865.1 Trachemys scripta elegans | reverse complement strand
CCCCCCCCGCCTCCACCCGAGATTGGGGGCTCTCTCGTACCGGGCCCTGCACAGACCCCCCCCCCCCCCCCCGATATTGGGGGCTCTCTCGTACTGGGCCCTGCACAGACACCCACCCGCCGCAGTGATCTGGGCCTGCACAGACCCTCCTCCGGCTGAGATTGGGGGTCCCTTCATGCTGCGTCTTGCATAGACCCCCAGTAGAGATTGGGGGGCCGCATCATGCCAGGCACTGCACATGCACAGGGTGAGGGACTGGCCCTGCCCCAGTGAGCTTTCTGTCTAGCCAGACAGATTCAGATTGGAAAGAAGGCAGCAGTTTTTAATGCTCAGGGTGATTCACCGTTGGAACAAACCTCCAGGTGGTGGAATCTGCATCCTGGTGTCTCTCAGCTGTAGCCAAAGACCAGCTGCTGGGCTCAGCACACATGTAAATGGGTGAAACTGAAGGACTTGGCGTACAGTAGTTCAGGGTAGAGGTTGTAATGGTCCCTCTGTGTCTTAAACCCGCTGCCCTATAAATAAGGGGACAGAGGCAGGATCGGTCCCCCTGGTTTATCACTGAGGGGACGGCAGCCCAGAAACGTGATGTGACTTGTCTGCATGAAAAAGTTGCTCTGGTTTTGAAGCGAAGGTGTGAACGTAAACCAATTGGGGTGAAAGCGGTGCCAAGGGGCACTCTGGTTTCGGTGTAAAAGCAGCTTCTCTGGGGTTGGTTCAAGTTGATTAGAGACAAATTTAAACTCGACCGAAATCAGATCATCCATGCAGCGGTTACCCGGGTCTTTAAAACAAACAAACGTGAGTTAAACCAGTTTGACTTTTCCAAGTAGACAAGGCTGAGCGATGCCAGGAACGGAGCCCAGGCCCCCGAGTCCTGGTCCGTTATCTTCACCACAAGACCTTCCTTTCGCTTCTCTTTTTTTAGAAGGAATCTTATAAGTAGCCTGCAGAATAAGGCGGAGAAAAAACTTGCCCTTGTTTTTGTTCTGATGGTGCCTTTGCCCAGAAAGGTTTGCATTAGGAATTCCGGTCCTGGGAGGAGCAGAGAATGAATAAGTTTCTGACGAGGCATGAGCTGCTTGAGAGTGGGACTGTCATCTTGTTCTGCATTTGTACAGCACCTAGCACGGTGCGGCCTAGTGGTCTTGGGATACCTGGGTTCTATTCCTAGCTTTGCTACTGGCCTGCTGGGGGCCCTTGGGTGAGTCACTTACCCCACGCCGTGCCTCGGTTTCTCCATCAGTAAAATAAGAATGACAATGACCTCCTTTGAGATCTGTTCGTGAGGCGTGCCGGACGAGAGCTCGGGCTTGGAGTTTTGCCTTTATTACAAAGTGCTGCCGCGGTGGAATTCCATCCATGGCAGCCACTTATGGGCGCTCACCCTGACCAGACAGCGGTGAGGACAAGGCTGTCTGTTCAGAGGTTCAGCACCTGGCTTCTCCCTGGCACTGAGGCGTCTCAGCGAGCGCCCACTCCTGGTCTGCCCCTGTTAGGAAGAAGAGACGTGAGCATCCCAATATTTCAAAGGCTTTTTAGAAAAGTCAGAGGGAGAGTGAGCTTGAAAGGAGGTGAACAGGAAGCCAAGGAATAAGGCGGGGACGGCAGGGGGTGGAGGATTCTGTTCTGTTAGAAGGGGGGAGGAGGGGCGGGAAGCCAGGACTCCTGGGTTCTTTGCCCAGCTCTAAGAGAGGAGTAGTGTCTAGTGGTTGGAGCAGTGGGGGCAGGAAGCCAGGACTCCTGGGTTCTTTGCCCAGCTCTAAGAGAGGAGTAGTGTCTAGAGGTTGGAGCAGGGGGTGGGAGCTAGAAGCTAGAATTCCTGGATTCTATCCCCAGCTGTAGGAGGGGAGTGGTGCCTAGTGATTAGAGCGGAGTTAGAATCCAGGGCTCCTGGGTTCTCTCTACAGCACCACCACTGTGCAGCTTTAGGCAAATGCTTGTACCTTGGCCTTCCACCTCCCCCCCCCAGTGTAAAATTGGGAGTGGGTCGCCCCACACCCACTAGGAATACCCACAGTGGCTGGGCTTTCTTGAAATGGCTACATCTAGGGCTGGAGAGAAGGCGGCTCATCGGGGCTTGGGCTGATGAGACGACCGAGCCACAGGGGGCCTTGGCTTTCTCCCCGCTCCGGGGTTGGGGAGATGCCAGTGGGGTACTCGGATCAGGCCCCGGCTCCCAGCGGCAGTGTCTGTGGAGACAAGCGCATCACGTGGTGGATAAGTCAATACTCTGTTCGCTTGGTTACCTTTCCGCGCTCCTGCTTTGCATCCCTGCGTGGCTAGTTGGTTCAGCCAGTGTTTACTCCCGCTCGCTCGCTCGCTCAATGGGTTTTTATCCTGGTTTCAGTGTCTGCCACAACTCGAAATGGTGCAGGATTTGCCCGTGCTGCTCACTGCATCTCGCCTCCCCCACACCCATCAAAGACGTCCAGCACACGGGGGCCGGTTAGGGAAAGGAGTATGGGGCCGTTCCCTTCTAGGGGGGTTGACTCTGATCCAGCCCCGGTTAGGGGACCGGCTGGCTCGGGGGCAGGAGGGAATGGGATTCAGGGCCTTTCCCCTTTATGGGGCGCCAGCTTTCATCCAGCCCCAGGTTAGGGGAGCGGTTCGTTCAGGGGACCAGGAACTGGGACATGGCCTCTTT
This sequence comes from Trachemys scripta elegans, assembly GCF_013100865.1. Taxonomy (NCBI): domain Eukaryota; kingdom Metazoa; phylum Chordata; order Testudines; family Emydidae; genus Trachemys; species Trachemys scripta. The sequence goes on along the minus strand of NC_048313.1, from coordinate 16,550,209 downwards.
CCTCTCTGGGGGGTGCTGGCTCCGATCCAGCCCCAGGCTGGGGGCCCCTGTGAGTCAGAGGCAGGTGGAGTCTCTCCTGTTCTCTTGGGATTTTTTAAAAAATCAATTAGCTTAAAAAAAAAGTAGTCTAGCAAATTGTTCTGCTAATCACGAATAAATTAACCCTCCTCCCAGCTTCGTTCCATAGCGATTTGATAGGCTTGGCAAGTCTCCGTGATGGGCTGGGAGCATGAAAGTGGCTCTGATTTCCTGCCTTGTTAGCAAGGGTTTGGAGAAAAGATGGCCGCGTGGCTAAGAGCTCGTGGGTGCTCACGGGCGCGCTGTGTCTTTGTAACCATTACAGAATGGATCAAAGGACATACTTGTCCCTCCAACATATCATTAACCTGTGGAACTCACTGTTACGGGACGGCGTGGAGGCCAAAAACTTGGCAAGAGTCAAAGAGCGATTGGACGTGCACACCACACCCACGAGGTGTGGTGCTCTGTCCCCTTGGAGTGGTGACTAGGCTACTTAAAGATTGGACTAGCCTTGGTGGACAGAGCCGAGTCTTCTAGCAGAGGTAGCCAAGCTCATGCTTTAAGATCCAGGGGTCTCAGGTTTGGTCCCCCGGATGTGTCAGGATTTCCAGGGGGTAGGACACCAGCCTGGGACTTGGGAGACCGGGTTTAGTTCCCTGCTGTACCACAGACTCCCCATGTGACCTTGGGCTTCTTTGTGGCTCAGTTTTCCCATCTGTACAATGGGGTGAATAGCACCACCCTACCTCCAGACACGGTTTGGGAGGGGTGAGGCATTGCAGTTGTCACCGATTGGAGGAGGGGCAAACAATGACGATGACGGGTCACTGACGCAAGCGAACACTGCTTACAGCTAACAGTAAATGGGTCCGGCTCGGAACGGAGAGCGTCGGCCGTGTTTCCAGGCCGGGGGGCTCTCTCCTGGGAAGCGGGGACTCTGCAAAAGATTTGGTTGTGGTGGATAATCAGCTGAGCAGCGCGACGCTGAGGCCAAAACAGCTAGTGGGATCCGGGGACGTATAAACGGGAACGTGGAGTAGGAGCAGAGAGGAGATTTTCCCTCTGCATTCGGCACTGGGGCGAGCACGGCTGGAATCCAGTGCCCACGATTCAAGAAGGATGTTGATAAATTGAAGAGGGGTCAGAGAAGAGCCACAAGAATGATCTAAAGGAATAGAAAACCTGCCCCGTGATGATAGGCTCCAGGCTCCAGTTAGCTTATTCAAGAGAAGGTTAAGGGGTGACTTGATCTACCTGGGGAGTAACGGGCTCTTCTGTCTAGCCGAGGAAGGTTCGAACACGATCCTCTGGCTGGAAGTTGAAGCTAGACAAACTCAGACGGAGAGTAACCAGTGGAACAACTTACCGACAGCTTCTCCGTCGCTGGGTGTGTTTCGAATGGCTCTGCTCTAGGAATTCATTCGGGGCCGTTCTGTGGCCTGGGTTCTACAGATCACGACGGTCCCTTCTGGCCGTGGGGTCTATGAAAGTATCCTACGGACACGGATTGGGGTTTATCAGCCTGCGGTTGCCTCTGAGCGAATGGGCTTCTTTTTTAGCTCAGGTGGGACTCTGGCTGTGGGATCCAGAGGTGTTAGGTTCAACCCCTTCTGCTGGACCCCACTGCGGGTTCATTCCCCAGGGTTTAAATACAACGCGGGCCCCACACAGCGGCAGCCTAAAGATCTTAATGTGAACCTGCCTGACGGGACTGGGACGCTCCGTCACAGCCAGGCAAATAGCTAATGCACTTTCCTTTTTATTCCCCCCCCCCTCCCTTTTATCATGACCCCCACCCCCTGCTTCCGTGTCTCGCCTGTCTCCCCCCGGCAACAGCTTCCTTGCCTCCCTCAACGCGCACCGCCTCCCTGTTTGCCTTCCCCTTGTCTTCTCTTCTTCCCTCTCCTTTTCTACCTCTCTCTCCATGTCTGCATCCACCTACCCCGTCTGTCTGTCTCTGTTGTCATATCCACCCACCTGTCCGTCTCCGTCTGCTGTCATCCGTACCTATCTGTCCATCCCCCTGCATCTCCACTGGTGTATCTGATTGTGGTCCATGTGCATCCATCCCCACCCGTCCATCCATCATGGGGCATGCCCACCCATCACGTGTATCCCTCCATCCGTCCGTCCGTCTCCTCCTCTCCCCTCCCCGTGGCTTTCCCCTCCGCCCTGTCTCCAGCAGACCCCCCGCCGCCTCCCCGCCGCCTCCCCGCCCCCACCCCACGCCAGGAGGAGACGACTATGGCGCAGACGCTGCAGATGGAGATCCCCAACTTCGGCAACAGCATCCTGGAGTGCCTGAACGAGCAGCGCCTGCAGGGGTTGTACTGCGACGTCTCGGTGGTGGTGAAAGGCCACGCCTTCAAGGCTCACCGGGCCGTCCTGGCGGCCAGCAGCTCCTACTTCCGGGACCTTTTCAACAACAGCAAGAGCGCGGTGGTGGAGCTGCCGGCGGCCGTGCAGCCCCAGTCCTTCCAGCAGATTCTCAGCTTCTGCTACACGGGCCGGCTGAGCATGAACGTGGGAGACCAGTTCCTGCTGATGTACACGGCCGGCTTCCTCCAGATCCAGGAGATCATGGAGAAAGGGACTGAGTTCTTCCTGAAGGTCAGCTCCCCCAGCTGCGACTCCCAGGGCCTGCATGCCGAGGAGACCCCTTCCTCCGAGCCCCAGAGCCCCGTGGCCCAGACCTCCACCTGGCCCTCCTGTAACACCCCCTTGCCCCTGGTGTCCCGCGTCAAGACAGAGCAGCAGGAGTCGGACTCCGTCCAGTGCACTTTCGTGGTCAAGCGGCTCTGGGACAACGGCCAGAAGGAGGGAGGAGGCGGCGGAGGTGGGGGAGGAGGCAACAACGGGAGCCGCAAAATGGCCAAGTTCTCCACGCAGGACCTAGGAGGCAACCGGCAGCAGCAGCAGCAGCAGGGGGCGCAAGCAGGAGGAGGCGGCGGGTCCGGCGTGGTTAGCGGGCCCAGCACGTCCGACCAGACCAGCCCCGGCACGTCCAGCGCCTACACGAGCGACAGCCCAAGCTCCTATCACAACGAGGAGGATGAAGAGGAGGACGCGGCCGAGGAAGGCTCCGATGAGCAGTACCGGCAGATCTGCAACATGTACACGATGTACAGCATGATGAATGTAGGGCAGGCAGGTGAGCATGGCCGAATGGGGAGGGGCCCTTAATGCTCCGCCCCTCAGGGGGAGGGGCTTGGGAAAGGGGAGGAGCGCTAGTGCTCTGCCCCCTTGGGGGCATGGCACAGGGAGATGGGAAGGGGCGGAGCTTGGAGCTTATACTGCTTCTCTCTCCCTAGAGCAGTGGCTGGGGGAAGGGGAGGGACTTATTGCTCCACCCCTTTGGGGCGTGGCCGAGGGAAGGGGCGGGGCTTCTGCTCTGCCGCTGGGTGTGATACATTCGATGTCAGGGTTATGGGCGGGCGAGGACGATGACTTGTTTGCATTGCGAGGTGAATCCAGCCACGCTAGCTGGAGAGTCTGGCCTGGAAGAGCTTAGAGAACTCAAGAAAGGAAGAAGAAGAACAGGAGGACTTGTGGCACCTTAGAGACTAACAAATTTATTAGAGCATAAGCTTTCGTGGACTACAGCCCACTTCTTCGGATGCAAGAAAGGAAGGGTGGCCCAGTGCCCTAAAGACCCAGGTTCAATTCCCAGCTCTGCCACAAGTTCCCAGTGTGACTGTGGGCATGTTGCTTGGTCTCTCTGTGCCTCAGTTTCCCACCTGTACACTGGGGATCCCTGCCCTGCCTCCCCGGAGTGCAGTGAGGAGAAATGCATTAAAGATTGTGAGGCACCCAGATATCCCAGCGGCGGGGGTAAGACAAGGATGTGAGCGGCAACATCTGGGCGTAGAAACCTTAAATCAACGACCTGGGCAAGGCCTGGAGATGCTGGTTTTTCTGGGGTTTCTCCAGCTGTTCCAGGCTTCTCCTTGGATAAAGGCTCAGCTGAGTTTCGCTGGGTCTCAGCCCGGTTCCCAGTGGGCCGGGCACACCCAGGTTGCTATCAAAGCAGGGCTCAGCGGTGGGGCTGAGGGTCACTCAGCGGCTAGAGAAGCCCGTCTGCAAGGGGGCGTTTAAATTCACACGGACCCATGGCTGGGAGGGGAGCTGGGCCGGTGATCCCCCTTGTAACAGGGGAGAGTTCGCTCTTCTCCAGCTGGAGAGACAAACCCCTCGCGTTCCAGATCCCGTCTGTGTGGGGGTTAAAAATTACCGTCAGCTCCCGGAAAGGGAAACTGACACAAAGAATCACGGGTCCTGGTCGCTGTAGTGAGTCGGTGGCAAACCTGGGAGTAGAACCCAGGAGTCCGGACTCCCAGTCCCCCCCTGCTCTAACCACTAGACTCCCCTCCCCTCCCAGAGCCAGGTAAAGAACCCAGGAGTCCTGGCTCCCAGGCTGCCCCCACCCCACTAGCCTGAATGTTTAGGCCTAGGAGCTGTGTTCTGTGTGTTCACCCTCTACTCCCCCCGGCCCGCAGCAGCAGCAGCCGCAGAGAAGGTGGAAGCCCTGCCCGACCAGGTGGCCTCTGAGTCTCGCAACCGGATCCGGGTGCGGCAAGATCTGGCGTCGCTACCGGCCGAGCTCATCAACCAGATCGGGAACCGGTGTCACCCCAAGCTGTACGACGAGGGCGACCCTGCTGAGAAGCTGGAGCTCGTGACAGGTGCGTGGAGGTGGGGGGTGGGCAGACCTGAGGGGAGGAGGCAGAGACCAGTCTGGGTTTGGGGGCAGGGGGGCTAATTGAGTTGCAGCAGGTGAATGTGTTGCCACTATCGTAGGGCTTGATCCAAACTCAAACTCAGTGGGGTTCTTCCCTTACCGGGAGCTGAGCACGTGTTCCTGGGCACTGGCCAATGGGAGCCAGTGACAGGAGAGGCAGTGAGGCCCAACGGGCTGGCACTCGCCAGACCTGGGTTCTGTTCCCAGCTCTGCCACTGCCTTACTGGGTGACCTCGGGCAAGTTCCCCCCACCCTGTACCTCAGTTTCCCATCCCACCCTGGGTCTATGCAGGGCCTGGACTGCTGGGGACTCGCTCAGGGGCGGGAGCTGTCTATGCAGCATCCCGCATGAGAGAGGGCTCCAGTCTCAATCTGGGGAGAGGGGCTGTGCCGGGCCCGGAATGATGGGTAGGGCCCTAAGAAATTCACCGCTGTGAAAAACGCGTCACGGGCTGTGGAATCTGGTCTCCCCGTGAAATCCATATAGCGTAGGGTAGAAGTACACAGAAGACCAGATTTCACAGGGGAGACCAGCGTTTCTCAAACGAGGGGTCCCAGCCCAAACTGCGGTTGTGGGGGGTCACAAGGCTATTGTAGGGGGGAGCGATATTGCCACCTTTACTTCTGTGCTGCCATCAGAGCGGGGCTCCCTGCCAGCAGCCGCAGAGCTTCGTGCCACCGGGGAAGGTTCCTGGAGGTGGATCTGAGCCGACCCCGGAAGCAGCCCCTGCAGGGGAAGAGGAAGGTCCCTCACCAACCTGGCCAGGATCCCAGCCCTGGCTTTCCCTGCCTCTGGGCCCTGTGTCCCGGCGTTCAGAGGTCAAAGGGACCTTGGACTGGTCACCCGCCCAACCATGGTATAGGCCGGCCCTTGCACTCCCCCACACAAGTGGGGAACCTCCCCCCCTCCCCCCGCCCCATGCCACCCTCACATCTGTGCTGTTCCTGGCGGCCGTGCTGCCTTCAGAGCCTGGCCAGCAGCTGCTGCTCTTCGGCCACCCAGCTCGGAAGGCAGCGTCGCCGTCAGCAGCAGCGCAGAAGTGAGGGCGGCAATACTGCGACTTGCCCTACAATAGCCTTGCGACCCCCCCCTCCCCCCAGCCCATGACCCCCAGGGTTACAACCCCGTGAAATGTCACTGAAACCGTGAAATTTACAGTTTTAAAAATCCTGTGGCTTTGAAATTGACCAAAATTGACGGTGAATTTGGTAGGGCCCTAATGATGGGTGGACCCCGATTTTGGCTGGGGGGTGCTTGTGTGGTGCTTGGCACAATAGGTGATCCCAATCTTGGCTGGGGGTGGGGTCTGTGGGGTGACCAGCACAGCAAGGGACCCTGATCTTGGTTGGAGGAGGGGGCCCATGGGGCATGCGATACAGCAGAGGACCCCGAATTTCGTTATGGTGGGGAGGTCCATGGGGTGCTGAGCACAGCAGTGGGCCCCAATCGTCGTCGTTAACCTCCCGTGCCCTAGCGTATGCTGCATTACAGCCCCGTCCCCCATCCCGTGTTGCCCCGAAGCCAGGACCTCCCATCGCCATGCAGAAGCCGCTGGCTGTCGCCACCAGGTCGGGGATCGAGGCTCCCATCCCACGGCGAGTTGTGCTCCGGCTCCGTTCTGTGGGCTCGGCAGCGAGGCAGGAATGGAGGCTGTTCCCTGGTCGCACCCCCTTGTGGGGAGTCAGAGGGACACGTCTGGGTCCTAATGGGTTTTTTTTCCCACCCCGCCTAGGCACGAACGTGTACATCACCCGGGCGCAGCTGATGAACTGCCATGTCAGCGCGGGGACGCGGCACAAAGTGCTTCTGAGACGGCTTCTGGCCTCCTTTTTCGATCGGTGAATTTTGGCTTTCTGTACTGTGGGGGTGGGGCTGCGGCTCCCTTTTCCTGTCCCCTTCCCTGTCCTGCCAGGCCTGATGCAGCACTGGGAGTCAGGACTCCTGGGTTCTCTCTCTGGCTCTGGGAGGGGTGTGGGGGCTGGAGGGTTAGAGCAGGGGGGCTGGGAGCCAGGACTCCGGGGTTCTAGCCCCAGCTCCGGGAAGGGAGTGGGGTCTAGTGGTTAGAGCACAAGGGGCCAGGAATCAGAACTGGGTTCCCCCCGACCTATGGTAAGGGACTGGCGGGGGTAGAGCGGGGGGCACTGGGAGTGAAGACTTCCGGGTTCTTTGCCCGCATTTGAGTAGGGGATGGGGGTCTAGGGGTCAGAGCAGGGCAGCATTGGTTCTCATTCTCAATGCTTTCCCCTCGCTAGGAACACTCTGGCAAACAGCTGTGGCACCGGCATCCGCTCGTCCACCAACGACCCCAGCCGGAAGCCGCTAGACAGCAGGGTCCTGCATGCCGTGAAGTGTGAGTATGTGGGGCAGGGGCTCCACAAGGCAGCATCCTTCAGGCCCCATGGGGGATGCGCGGGGCTCCAAAGCCTGTCTCCCAGCAGATGGTACTGCCCCCCATCCAGGTGGGCTGCTCGGAGTCCCAGTGACGCTATGGGGCCTGACCCGAAGCCCGTTGCATCTTCCCCATTGAGCTTCATGCCCTTTGCATCAGGCTCATTAAGGAGATCCTGGCCTGGGCATCCAGAGACCAGTGGGGGGCAGGCCCAGAGACCCAGCGGGCACAGAAGGCGGCTGTGATGCCAAGGCCTGTTCTGAGCATTGGTTCTGGTTCTGAGCATTGCAGCGGGGGTTTCTGTTCTGTTCTGAGTGGGGTGACCAGATGTCCCGGTTTTCTAGGGACAGTCCCGATATTCAGGGTTCTTTCTTATATTGGCGTCTATTACCCCTCACCCCCCCCGTCCCAATTTTTCACACTTGCTGTCTGGTCACCCTAGTTCTGAGTCACATGCTCTCCGTCACATGACCCTTGTATGCTCCATCTGGGGAAGGGGTGGCCTAATCCTGGCCCCGCCCCCTGTTAAAGGGCCAGACTCTCCTTTGCAGAACAGCACAGAGGAGGACCCCAGATGCACAGAGGGAGAATTACACTCATTATGTGTGTGTGTGGGGTGGGGGGGGTAGAGAATGGGGATCTAAAGGCAGAGACAGGAATTTCCCATCACTGAGATCACGCCCCCTGCTGGTCAGAGGCTGCAGAGGGACAGTCAATAAATGTAGGCCCAAACTTAAAAAGCTTATTGTTTTTTAAAATAATAATAATTCCCACCGTTTTTACCCCACATCTAATATTGGCTGGTTTTAGACTATTTCAATCACTCTGGAAAACAGGATTTTTGTTTGTTGTCGGTTGGTTTCCAATAGTTGGTTCCTAACCAGCAGGGCAAAGAACAGATTTTTTTCGTTCGTTGACAATTTAGAAAAGTTGGGAAGTAGGGGGGCAGGGTTGATCGTTTTGGTGAATCAAAAAGTAAAAATAAGCCATGAATAGTTTGGGTGGAACAAAAATGTTAGTTCCTGGTGGGAGCGAAAATGAAAACTTCTGAAATTGTTGGCGAATGAAACGATTGGGAAAAAAAGAGTTTTGGGTGGAACGAAACATTTTGTTTAGTTGAAACCGGCGTCTTTTGGTTTGACCATTTCAAAACACTCTTTGAACTCGGAAGGGAACATTGCAACGAAAAGTATCAGGGGGTAGCCGTGTTAGTCTGTCTCCTCAAAAACAACAAGGAGGCCGGTGGCACCTTAAAGACTAACAGATTTATTTGGGCATAAGCTTTCATGGGTAAAAAACCTCACTTCTTCAGATGCATTGAAACGAAAAGTCGCTTCAAACCGAAAAATCAATTATTTTTTTGTATAATTTTTTGTTAGGCTTTTTGCCCTAAATGAACAATTAGGCGAAACGGACGTGAATTTGCAAAACAAGTTTGGTGTTGCGGAAGCTGCATTTTTTGTTGGGCTGGGGGGAAACATCCTAGTGTTACGCTGGGCTCCAACAGGCTCCTGTCCTCTGTGGATCTGGCACTGGGAGGGGGTCTCACAACTTTCCAGGGGGGTGCTAGCTTGGTTGCCTGACTAATAAGCGGCTTCTTTTTCCGCCCCGCTCCCCAGTCTACTGCCAGAACTTCGCCCCCAACTTCAAAGAGAGCGAGATGAACGCCATCGCCGCCGACATGTGCACGAATGCCCGGCGCGTGGTCCGTAAGAGCTGGATCCCCAAACTGAAGCTGCTGATGGCAGAAGGGGACACCTACACCACGTTCATCAACGACACTGGGAAGATGGAGCCGGACATCATGGGAGTGGAGCACAACTTTGAGACAGGCAGTCACGACGGGGATGCAGGGACCTCGGCCGAGAGCCTCCAGTAAAAACCGCTTCCTCCCTTTAGCCCTTTCCATTCACTGATTTATTTTATTTTAATTTCTTAAGTTGATTATTTTTAGCGTCCCACGTTGATTTGAGTTTAATCTGTTTTTTGTTTTTGTTTTCGGTTTGCCAGGGGGGAAAAAAAAGTTGCACCGTCTCTTTAAAAAACCAAAATCATCCTCGGTTCCTAATGCAGTGTGGGTAATGAGAGAGGGGTCGGCGGTGTGGGCAGTTTTGATCTCACGCTGTTCTTCCCGGGCGGGCGGATGTTTTTGTGGGTAGCCTTGTGAGTCAAATCGGGGAAATCCCCCCCCTTTCCTCCCCTTTGCGTTGTGCAGGATCCGTGCTTTTAATGAGCTCTCTTTAAATAGATCTGTAAATAATTGATTACGCTCTATATGCAGGTTCTGTTTATAGGTGGTTTGCAAAGGGGCAATAAATGATGGATCATATCTCAAGCATATCAAAGACAGGAGCGGAGGGTGTGTGGCAGCTGGATCTAAGCTTCCCATTGGATTCGATAACCATCCCTGAGAACGGATTAACCGTGCATTCAAGCCGTCATTAACCCCGTGCAAACCGCTTACGAATGGAGCCTTCGTACAAAGTGTGCCCGGATGATTTTTACAGGAAAATAAAAATCCAAATTAAGACCCTGATTTCTAAAAAGCATCTGTTCAAGACAGCATGTAAGCATGCGCTTAACTTTAAGCACCTCTTGAATTCAGTCAAAATGGGCCTTTGACCTTATTCATCTTAAGTGCCAAAGTCCCGTTTTCTTTCATCCATCCGCGTGTTGCAGTGATGAGGGTGGAGATAAAGGATGGGGCTTAACGTGTGCGTCTCTGAATGGGGGCTTTTTTTTTTAAAGCAAGTGACAGAGCAACGCTTCTGGCTGTGATGTCTTTTCACATTGCGTCTACACTGGATTTTTTCTTCTTTCCCCTTCCCACCACGTAGTGTCAGATCCGAGTGCAGCGACTCACAAGTGACCTCTATGGGGATTTGAACCCTGCCCAGAGCCAACCCAATTTCCTGTTGCTTTGTCTCCCTCAAGTGGCCAGGCTGCATGTAAAGGTTTGAATCCTCTAATGGGCCACATCTTTCAGCTCACCTGGTCGCAGTTTGGGCTTATTTTGCCACAAGTCTGAGATTCAGTCCCCAGCCAAGGGGGGTCGGGTTACGCTCACTTGAAATTCGAGATCAGCGGCAGAGCTGGGTGAAAAGTGTTGGCTGAGATTTCTTTTGGCTGAAAAAGGCGGATTCGCCGCCGAACCGGGGCAGTTTCACCCAATTGTTTTGGCCCAACCCATCCCCCGAAACGTTTTGTTTTGACATTTTCAAATGATTTCAACGTTTCAACATAACGTGTGGTTTAGAAATGACCTTCAATTTTATTTTAGAAATACCATTTAAAAAAATGCTCCAAAACAAAACGTTCTGCTTCAGGGTGAACAGGGTTTGTTCAACCTGATGCAACTTTTTTTCTGATTTTTTTTTTTTGGGGGGGGGGGAGAGGAGCGCGCGGGCACGGAGCGTTGACACTGACATCACTATAGCTACGCTGATGTAAAACCAAAATCCAGCATAGATGAGACCCTGAATGCGATATGCAAGGCCGTGTTTGTTTTTTAAATAGCAAGGGGCATTGTCGAGGCAAAAGAAAAAGAGTAATCTATTTGAATCCTTTCTGATTAATGGCAGGATCCCAAGTTGTGATTTTAAACGTGTAGACCCCGATCCTGCAAACACAGACAGGATTCATCTGTAAGCGTGTGTGTGTGTTCATTGACATGTTCACATGCTGCTTCTTAAGCACTAGGCCCTGTTTCCATTCCTGGAATTGATGCTGTATGTTTTCTTGAAATGACACTGGTTAATTTCACATTCCCTTTCTAGTCAGTTTCACTTCTGTGTTGCTTTGCAGTCAGGGACTCCTGGGTTCTGTTCCCAGCTCTGGGAATGGCGTGTGGACTGGTGGTTGTTACAGGGGGCTGGGAGTCAGGATTCCTGGGTTCTGTTCCCAGCTCTGCTACCGACTTACCCCTCTCTGTGCCTCAGTTTCCCCATCTGCAAAATGGGGATAATGATTCTTACCTTGGAAAAGCTGCTAAGTATTATTACTATTGTTGTGGTTGTTGCATCTGTGAACATTTTTAAATTAAAAGAAAAAACAACCACACCCCCAAATTGGAAATTAAAATGCCAACATGAAAACATCGTTATCCCTCTTAGAATTTTTTTTTTGCCACCTTCTGTTTTCTTTTTAAGTCAGTGCCCTATCCCAGGAGTCGGTACCCCTTGGAGCTGATAAAACTTTCCCCATAATTAGGTTATGGGGACAGGGAAAGTTTAAAAAAAAAAACATTTAAAATGTAATGTAAAAAAATCTACATTTCAGGAGTTGGGGGGCTGTGAATAGTAACTTTGTTGGGGTCTGACCCCCTCTCCCATCCCCCTTGTGTAGCCCTGTACCCCAGCGGGATCAGACTGGGGTGATCAGCTGCCGGAGGTTAAGGATGGAGGCGTAACGCCATGTGGACGGTCTCTCTAGTTGCTGTAGCAAGTCAGATCGTTTTGTGTACGTGACGGCGGATGGGGAGAGGGGATTAGTAGAAAGATAGAAAATCAAAACGGTTGTTGGCTTGTCCCTGGGGGAGTTCACACGCACCATGCTCCGCCCGATTGGAGGGTTCAAACCCTGGCCATTCCGTGCTGCAAGCGTTGGCCTGAGCCGCTTGACTCTGCAGTGCTGTGAACCTGAGGACGTTAAGCAGAGGCATGTAAAGGCAGATCACTTCTGGCCCTGGGTCAGATGGCTAGAGCGTACACAGCATTGGCTGCCGAGGGGGCTTGTGGGAAGGGATTGGAGGACCATCATCTATTGATTGTTGTGACTGCAGTTAGCTCGTCCCTCGGATTGCTAACTCAGCGTCCGCCCCATGTGGCTCGGGTAGCGGTGTCTGAATGTGAAGCGTGTGATGGGGGAAACCAGGTCCTGAACCTGAGTTAAATCTGCCGTGGAGACGAGCAAAGCGCTCCCCTTCTCTCGAGCCTACCCTACACCCACACGTATATTACTGGATCAAAGGGGGTGGTTTTCACACGGATGTAGTTAAACTAGATGCAACATTTGTGTGTGTGGACGTTCCTATACGACTTTAAACCTGGCTCCTGCCTCTAAAATTACAGGTGCAAGCTAAACCAGTTTGAAACCCATATAAGAGTGTCCACACACAATTAAACCGATTGACCTGAAACCGGTGCAACATCTGTGTGTAGGGCTTCGTCTAGCTACAAAGTTTTGCCGGCATAGCTGTGTTGTCTGGGCGTGTGACATAATCACAACCTCCTCCCGGCATAGCTGTCCCACCACAACACCCGGTGGAGATACATAGTTGATGGCGTTCGGGGAGACAATGCTGTGCTGGAATAGAACTTCCTTTGTCGGTACAAGCCGCATCTCCACATCGCTAGCATAGACGAGCCCTTGGTATGGGTTACCCCAGGCAGGGTTATTAGGACTTAAGCAATCCCGGAGGACCAGGGAAGGGCAAACATAGTGCCGATCTTTAAAAGGGGAGCAAAGAGGCCCCCGGGAATCACAGAGCAGTCAGCCTGACTTTGATATCTGGAAAGGCAGTGGAACAGATGATTAAACCAGCAATTTATAAGCCCCTAGAGGACAATGGGGTGACAAGGAATTAGCCGGCATGGATTGGTCAAGAACAAATCACGCCAAACCAAGCTAATTTCCTTCTTTGACAGGGTTACTGGCCTCGCGGGTGGGGGGAAGCAGTAGACACGATAGATCTTGATTTTAGGTGGGCTTTTGACGCATGACCTCATCAGCAAACGAGGGAAGTGTGATCTAGATGAAATTAGTATCAGATGGGTGGCGGGAAGACTCAAAGAGGAGTTATAGCTGTAGAACTGGGAGGATGTCTCTTGCGGCGTCCCGCATGGGTCAGACCTGGGTCTGGTCCTAGTCAATATTTTCATTGACTTGGATGATGGAGTGGGACCCGCGCTTCTGGCATGTGCGGATGTCCGAGCCGGGGGGGGAAGGAGGGGGGTTGCGGGCACTTTGGAGGACAGGGCTCGAATTCAAAACGACTTGGACAAATTGGAGAGAGATGAAATTCAGTAAAGACAAGGGCAAAATATTTCACTGGAGAAGGAAAAATCAAATGACAAAAAAAGACTCGCCTCGTTCTGGGGTGCATTAACAGGAGGGCGGTGGTCAGGTGTGGGAGGTCCCTGTCGCTCCTCAGCACTGCAGGGTCTCAGCTGGAGTCCGGTGCCCAGTTCTGGGTGCTGCACTTTAGGAAAAAGGTGGATAAACTGGAGAGAGGCCAGAGGAGAGCGCCGAAAGGGATCAAAGGTTTCGAACACCTGGCCGATGAGGAGAGGTTAAAAACCCTGAGCCTGGTTAGCCGTGAGAAAGGCAGACTGAAGGGGGATCTGATAAATCTTCAGCTATGTTAAGGGCCGTTATAAAGGGGACAGGAATCCGTCGTTCTCCCTGTCCACCGGAGACAGGACAAGAAGTAACGGGTTTAATCTGCAGCAAGGGAGATTTAGGTCTGATATTAGAAACGCTTTGCAACTAGAGGGGGCGTGGAAGGGAGGTGGTGGAATCTCCATCGTGGCCGGGTTTTAAGGACAGGCTGGACGATTAGCTGTCGGGGATGGTCCGGGTTTACTTGGCCCAGTTTCAGCGCAGGGAGCTGGACATGGCGACCTCTCGAGGTCCCTTCCAGCCCCACATTTCTATGGTTCTTTGTCCTTTATTCCCTATTAAACAGCTTTGCTGAATATCCCCATGCGACGGGTGAGTGGCTGTAAAACCGTTCTGCCCACTCCGCGATGGTGTGATGATCACACGCTGTTACAGCTGCATTTTGTATCAGACTTGTAATTACCCAGAGCTTCCCGCGAGGTGATATTATTAATATAGTGGTTTTCATCAATAGATCTCAAAGCTGCTTACAATCTTTATTAGTCACGGTTTCTTTTGACTGCAAATACATTCCCCTCTCTCTCACGCACACGGCTGCAGCAGAAAGAAAGGGAGAGGTGGTTGGTTTTTTGTTTAGATTTTTTTTTAGTAAAAACTTTTCCGCCTGGAATGTCTGACCATTTGATCTCCTTTTTAGTGAAAAGAGAAGTGTGTGTGGGGGGGGAAGAAATGAACTAGTCTTGTGTGTCTGGAAAACAGCTGCCTGCAAAAATTGTGCTTCCAAAAATTGTAAGAGCATAAATCCTCTTAATTAATAATTTTTAAGCCACCAGCTGTGGTGGGTTTGAGACGCCCTCCCACATAAATGTTTCTAGTGTGTGTATTTTTAACACTTTAAGAACGTAATATCAAAGTATAATCCTTTAAAAAAAATTTCCAATCAATCAGAATATGTAAAATTCACCCCCGTTCAGCAGGCTGACTCCAGATCTATGCGTCGCTTACACGCTTGAACTAGAATTTAACGTGACAAAAAAGACCCGTGCCGGTGTGAATTCCGCCTAGTGGGGCAGATCCCCAGGGGATGAAAATCTGCGTGGCTCCACTAAAGTCAATGGGGCCAGATCCTTAGCTGGTATGAATTGGCTGCAGCTCCGTTGGCGTCTGCCAGTTCACACGAGCTGAGGGTCAGGCCGTTGGGCTGTTAAGAACAGCCTTCTGCCGGGTGTGCCAACTTGTCAGTGGAAAAGCAGACTCCGCCCCCTCGTGCATTATCCTAGGATGACTCGGGGCCCGCTCCTGTGAGATGCTGAGCGCTGGGACCTGAGCCAGGGAAGCCCGATGGAGCCTGCTTAACTTTAAGCACGCCAGAAGTTCTGATGAAATCAGTGGGACGACGCACATGCTTAAAGTTAAGCGTGTGCTTAAGCGCTTTGCTGGATCGGGCCCTAGGGCGTGGGATTGGTTCAGATTTGTCTACAATTCAGAAACTTTACTGGCTCACTGGCAAAATTCCAAATGTTGGAGGAAAAGGTTTTGATTTTTTTTTTCTCTCTTTAAATGTTTCTTTCTGGGATTTTGATCAGCTGTAAAGAGTGCAGCGAAATGCTTTGCACTGGGACAAAACATCCCATTGGGACAAAATTTGAAACTTGGACCAAATGTCACTCGTTAGCCCCTCCCCTCGTTTTCCTCCCAACCCTGTTTTATCACAATTTGTTTGGAAAGATTTCGAGGTCAGGGGCCCGTTGGTCTGGCTACTGGTGGCTTGCGTGGCTAACCTTGTCTCTAGATCAGCGTCATTGGTTAGTTTGGCTCTTGAAGAAATGAAAAGCAAAGACTTTGGGATCATGGTAACTGACTAGAAATCAAAGACGAGCGTGTGGTGTTTGTTAGTTATTTGAAATAACCTTTTTTTTTAATTGCTCCTTGTTTTAACGTGTGTTTTTTAAATGTGGTGGTGTATGAAACATTATTTTTTTGGTGCATATTTTTACTGATTTCACTATCCCCCCCTCTCCCGATTTAAAAATAATAATTATGAAGCGGGGGATGGGGGACTTTCCAATGACACTGTAACTGGCTTCCCAATGACACTGTAACGACTTTATTTCACTTTCAGAAAGGATACTGTCAAAGCATTGTTAGGCCTGTACGCCCCGCTCTGGGCACTGAATCCAGTGGGGTTACTTCTGTAGTTAGAGGCACATTCTGTAACGCTCGCCAGGAAGCGGCCGCCCCCAATTGTAATGTGCTCATGGCTGGGAGCCCCGCGCCGCCCTGCGGGCTGAAATCTGAACTGCTCACCTGTGGGACAAGAGCCCAACACTGCGAAATAGAAGCGTGGTTCTTTCGTAGCGCAGAGGGCTGGGGGGTTCTCCTGTGTAGAGCGGGAGGATCTGAGTTCTAATCCCGCCGTGAAATTGCAAGTGATAACAGTTAAATCTGGGGTGGGGATAGATTTGTTATAACATATTTTTACAAAGTCTTCAGCTGTTTTACTTATAACCACCGGGGATTCGGAGACTGGAGGGGATTTTACAGTGTCTGTCCCATCCATAGAATCACAGGACTGGAAGGGACCTCGAGAGGCATCTAGTCCAGTCCCCTGCACTCAGGCAGGACTAAGTGTTATCTAGATCATCCCTGACTGGTGTAGGTCTAACCTGCTTTCAGAAATCTCCAATGATGGAGATTCCACAACATCCCTTGGTCATTTATTCCAGTGCGTCACCACCCTGACAGTCAGGACGTATTTCCTAACGTCCAACCTCTAGAGCCCTTGCTGCAATGTAAGCCCCTTGTGTCTTGTCCTAAAGATCAGAACTCAGATCTTCCTACTCTGCCCACGATAGCCCCAGCCTGCCGTGTCCCAGGAGAATCGTGCTGGTTCATTCGCTTCGTGGTCACTTTTACAGTTTCACTTTGAGTTCCCCTCCAGGCAGGGGAGGGAGGTGATGAGATTCACATAGTGAAACCAGACCCGCAAAAATCCTATTTCCCAGAGCAATTAAAATAGTCTAGAAAATACAGAGCCTAGAGCTGGGGTAAAAAAGCCCTCTAAACAAGTGTGAGAATGACTCCCTTTTTTTAAACCGAAACCTTTTTAGCTTGGCCTATGTTGTTTGACAGTCCTTGCAGCCTTTGTCCAGCAGGGGGCAGGCTCCAGGTGATGGGAAATAACTGGCTTCCCCTACAGCTGCCCAGTCTCTCTCCTCTACCAGAGGGTGTGGGTTGCCCGGGGGGAGGGGGGGGGCAGATGTGTGTCACAGCCCCCCCTCAGTGTGTGTCTGCAGAGCATGGAGTATGGTAGTGGCCACGCTGGGAGCTCTTGGGGGTCTCCGGTTTGGTGCCCCGGGGTGTCACCTGAGATGGCGGCCGGGCTTGGAGGGGGATCAAAGTGGTGTCTTGTGACTCTCGCCTCGAGGAGGGAATTTCCTGTCCGGTTGTTAGATAGATGCAGCACCTGAGGCTGAGAGCTCGCTCGTCACCTGCCCCTCGCTGATGCTGATCTGAAGCACATACCCTAGTCCTTACAAAGAGGCCCTGAGGGTGAGGATTGAGGGGCTCAGGGGGGAGCCCAGGAGTCCTGACTCCCAGACCCCCCTACTCTAACCCACTAGACCCCACTCCCCTCCCAGAGCCAGGGATAGAACCCAGGAGTCCTGACTCCCAGACCCCCCCCGCTCTACCCACTAGACCCCACTCCTCTCCCAGAGCTGGGGAGAGAACCCAGGAGTCCTAGCTCTCTCTTCCCACAGCGCTAACCATTTGACCACACTCCCGCTCAGAACCCAGCTCTCCTGACTTTGCCAAGTGCCTTACCTGCTGCGTCGCGCTGCCTGGCTGGCTGCTGTTAATTTGTAATATTTCGTTCATTTACGCTGACTGGGACAGATTCCTTGGCCCAGGATATAAATCTCCCCTCCCCACCCCTCGCTGAACAGGAAGTGGGGCAGGATCCGACTTCCCTGACTTAGGGACCAGAATTATGCAGCTACCAGTGGACGGTCCTGTTCTGCCAGCGCCTTTGGCAATAGGCCAGTGGGGTCTGCTAGAAATGTGAGGCTCTGTCACTTTCTTGGGGCACTTTTAGGATAGCCCCGCGCAGGCCCCTGGGGCCGGTCCTGTGGTTGGATCTGCTCTACCCAGGCAGAATGGGAGCTGTCACGGGAACGGAGCAGGGCGGATAGGGACTGGGGGCCAGCGAAAGCTGCGGATCAGCGTGCGTTACGTGCCCCCCCAGCCCCCTCTCTGTGCCTGGTCCCCACACGCTGTAGCAGCTCCTGCTTTTAGCTCCGGCGGTGTAGCCGTCACACCAGGACTCCTGGGTTTTCTTCCCAGCTCTGGGACAGGGAGGAGTCCCTTCGGTCCCGTGCCTCAGTTTCCCCATATACACACACTGAACTGGAGGGAATATGGCCCAGCCTGGTGACCCACAGAGGATGCGGGCAGCACAAGCTGACAGCGTTTGCGGTGAGGACGCGGCAGGGCACATAGTGTGGCGAGTGTCAGGGAAAATCAGCCGGATCTGGCGACTGGCAGGGAGATCCCCTGGGGTGGGGGTTGCTTCTGGGATCTCCCCGGTCTGTGTTCTTGCACTAGGTCACAGCAGGGATCCCTGCCGTCTGGGGGGATCTCAGCCCCAGGAGGCTGCTCTAACTGCCGCTTCAGGCCTGGGGAGGTACAGACTAGTCTGATCTGCCCCCTATTTCCACCACCTAGGCAGGGTGGAATTCCCAGGCCCTCTGCACCCCATAGGCACTTTCAGATCCCTTTGTGCTGCTGGGGAGGCGGGGGGAGGACTTGAGAATCAGACCCAGAACCTCCCAGGCATGTGGGCGGCCAACAGCTGGCCTGACAGAAAGTTCTGGGGCTGGGGGAGAAAGTAGCTCCGCAATAAGGACTGTGGTGGCGTTGGGGCTGGTTCTGCGTGGGGGCTGGTTCTGCTGGTTATTCCCCTCTCCTTCCCACCCCTCCAGTAACTGGACTTTTGATTTAATATTGTAAAAGGGAAATGAGATTTCAGTCCCAGATCCTGGAGTTAAATGCTTAATTCCCAGGGGAGTTAGGCATGTGAATGCCTTTCAGGACTTGGGGTTTAGTTTATAATGCAGGGGGAGGGGATTCTGGGGTGGGGAGCCTAGTGGGAATGGGTTTGCCGCAGCCCCCTTTAGCAGAGTTGGGTTACACCAGTGCATGTCTGCCGCTGATGCTTTGGTTGTAATGGAGTGACTCCGGATTGTCTGGAGCTCAGAGGAGTGACTCCGGCTTGACACCGGAACTGAGATGGGAGTAGGTCTCACTTTCTGCAGCTAGAATTTTTTTGTTTGTTTGTCCCCCTCCTTCCCTGCCAGCCCCGAGAGGACTGAGATGGGCGTGTGTCCCCCCTGCCCCACAGCGTGCTCCAGGTGCTCCAGCCTCATTGACATTGTAACTCGGGAGACCTCTCCTTACGCAACGTGCCGGCAATCCCAGATGCCCCTGCACCCCAGTGTTCTTGACTCTCCCAAGAGCCAAGGGAGGGCCCATGCCATAGATCCGTGCCTGGAAATGGGATGTTAGCCACATGCTCGTCCACCCAGGCTGCAGTGTGTTAGCCTGCACATCCCTTCACCCCGAATTAACCGTGCTGGAAACCTGACAATCTGCCCCCCCGCCCCGCGCCAGGTTCAAGTGGGAAGCCCTTCCCGCCCGCCCCCACTCCGGCAATGGGAATTTTTTTTCTAAGCTGGCAAATGTATTCACATGATTGTTTGCGTTTTCTTTCCAATCCGGACTTCACTTTACGCGTTTGAGTTGGGACGCGGCACCTGGGTTTGTCCCCAGTTCTTTGGTTGGCTGGGTCGGTTTCCCTTTCGTTCCCGGCGTCGTTGGTTTTGGTTTCTTTTAAAAAAAACAAAACGAACTGAGGGAAAAAAACGGATTAAAAAAACCTCTCTAATTTACTCTTTAAAAAGCACTAAACACCTGCTTGTTCAAAGCGCCTGCCCGTGCAGCATGGATGCCTTCCAAGTGCTTTCAGTTGATGCAAACAGCTTCTATAATCTCAAGCATCCCCCCCCCGACCCCCCGTCTCTGCCACCCCGTCATAACATACTTACAAAGAGGAAAACAAAACAAAACTTTACAAAATGTTAATGCAACTCACTCTTTGCTCTCCAGCGCCCCCTGCTGTTACTCTAACCCTGCCCCCGCCCCCCCAATAATGCCAGTATTTGTTCTGTGTTATAAGTGCCAAGACATTTTTGTGACTCCCTCATTCCTGTGACCTGAGAGTATCGACAATTGCACATTAACTACTGTAAAGATTTAAAAAAGAGGAATTCAGAAATGTTAATAAAAAAAAAAAAAGGTTTGTAACAAATTTGCACACCCGGCTGGTTATTTTCTATCCTGATTTCACACGCACACCCCAGGCATTTGCCAACAGCTGGAGGTTGGTGTTTAAGGCACACGAGATAGCTGGGTTCGGTTCCTTGGCCAAGTCATGGCCAATTCTGTGCCTCAGTTTCCCCATCTAAAATAGGGGATCGTTCTACTCCCTTTGCCTATTTAGGTTGTAAGACCATGGCGCTAACATGGGCTACAGATTCGAAGGTCAGAAGGACGCTCTGTGATCAGAGTCCAGAGGACTTCCCTGAATTAATTCCTGTTTGAACTATGAGACGATCTTGTAGGGAAACATCCGATCTTGATTTACAAATTGTCAGTGGTGGAGACTCGACCAGGCCCCTGGGTAAGTTGCTCTCCAGTGGTTAAATCCCCTCCCGGTTAAAAATGTCACACCTGATTTCCAGTCTGCACTGGGCTAGCTTCAACTTCCAGCCTTTGGCTTGGGCTGACCCTTGGGCTGCTAGATTGATCAGTCATCTGTTAGCCAAGAGTGGTTCCCCAGGTAAGTCGAGTCATGTGTCCTGGGCTGGCTGGCCCCTGTAAGGGGAGGCAGGGCCTGATGCATCCCTGAAGAGCCGCTCCCAAGGGAGGCACCCGGTCTGGGCAGGTCATTGACGAGCAAGCACTTAGCCCTGCTAAAAGACCAGCTGGTGGCGGGGTACGGCTCTGTGCAGAGGTGCCCGTCCACCTTGCCAAACTGGCAGGGAAACGGGCTGCACAGAAAGGGAGTTTCTTTTGCCCCATCCCCCAGCCCTGCACCCGGAGCAGGGTTCTCCTGCCTGGGGGCCGCTCGTCGGCAGTAGCCCCAGGGCTGGGCATGAGGGACTCAGGGGGTTCTTTGTACTCTTCAGGAGTTAAGCAATGAGCCCCCTTGCCAAGGTGGCATCTCGTCCTCAGTTCCCGGGTCTGAGTGAAGCCGAAGTCCACAGGCAGCGCAGCCAAGCCACGTAATGCCACCAGGGGGCGCGCATGAGGCTCTCACATCACCCCTAACTTTCTGGGTAAGTGCTGGAGCGCCCGGCAGGCTTTCCAGAGCTTGAGTCCTCCCCATGGCACATGTCTGCCCCCCTGTCACGGAGTCCCCGGGCGATGCTCTGGAACTGCTCCCCACAAGGCCAGTCAGGACTCTGGGGAGCCTCCTCTCCCTCGGAGCAGACCGTCTTCAGGGCAAGACGCTCACACGGCTTCACCTCCTGGGTCTCTCCTGGGAGCATTCAGCATATGCCCCCCCGTGCGCTTCCCACAGCGAGGCCGCCCCGGCGGGGTCCTGGGGAAGTCAGAGGGTCCTGCACCCCCACTTCGCAGTCAGACGTGACTCTCGGCCAGCCAGTAAAACAGGTTTATTAGATGACTGGAACATGGTCTAAAACAGAGCTTGTAGGTCCAGAGAACGGGACCCCTCAGCCGGGTCCATTCTGGGGCCCAGTGAGCCAGACACCCCCGTCTGCCCTCACTCCCCGTCCTCAGCCAGCTCCAAACTGAAACCCCCTCCAGCCCTATCTCCTCTGCGTTGTTCCTTTCCCGGGCCAGGAGGTCACCTGATCTCTTTGTTCTCCCACACCTTTAGCATCCCCTTGCAGGGGGGAAGGCGACAAAGGGTCGGCCAGAAACTGAGGCACCCACATAGTATTCAGAGGAAACATTAAGAACAGTCCCACTTCGTCACACCCCGTTCACCCGTCAAGCCCCAGACTCCTGGTGTCGCGGCCACAGGATTCCAGTGGGGGGCGCACCTGTGCCCCCCTGGAGGCCAGCCCTCTGTCCCTACCCGTGGGCTAGCTTGGCTAGTTAGCACGTCAGGGCAGCCAGCTGCGTCCCCTGTGTTTGTGCAGAGCCGGCCGCGTTGGGTCCTGGGGCACTGACAACCGTGCCAGTTAAGCACAGCAGGGGTCGAGCTGGTGCACAGCCCACGCCAAGCCCCTGGCTGTAACGGAGTGACTCCAGATTGACAGCAGGCTGGGAGAGCCAAGCGACCCTCTGCCCACGTCTGCACAGCGTCAGGTGTGACATGGGCCCTGATCTCAACCGGGGGGGTCTGGGCAGCACCTAGTGAGCCGAGGGCCCTGATCTCAGCTAGGGGTGTGTGTGGCAGCGCCTGGTGGGACGAGGGCCCTGATCTCAGCTGGGGGGGGGGGGGGGGGGGGGGGGGGGGGGGGGGGGCAGCACCTGGTGGGATGAGGGCCTTGGTCTCAGCGGGGGCACTGATCTCAGCTCGGGAGGAGAGGGGCAGCACCTGGCGGGACAAGACCCACCCACTCAGCTGGAGCCTTTAGCAGATTACAGATCATTTCAGGGAGACTCATCAACTCTGGCTTAGGCCCTGAATTTTCGCCCATGCTCACCCCCTTCCCCCGTTACCCAATTTCCATTGAAATTTTAAAATGCTGCAGAACGTGGTGTGACACAGAGAGCGGTGACGAGATCATATAAAACCCCCCCGTTATTGTCACCGATTTCTTTAGCTTCTCAGATACCCCAGGAAAAGCAGCACATGGCTTTGGGGCAGGGCTGGGGGCTGATTTCCCAGCCCCCCGCCCCCTTCCCAGCTGGGAGCAGGTGCCAGCCAACTGTAACAGTCCTCTCTCGGGGTCTGGTTGGGGAGCAGGGTCTAGTGGTCACGGCCACCACCTCTGACTGCCAAGGGGGTTGTGGGGTGGGGAGCCTGGGCCCACCCACTCCACCGGGCTCCCACCCAGGGCACTTTGGGCTATCAGTAATCCGGCAACCAAGGCTGCTTAAGTCTGTTCTCCCTGGGCCTTCCAAGTGGGGAAAACCAAACCCCAATACGTAAGGGGGGGGTGTTACCAAGGGCCACGGGATCCTTCCCTCTCTGGTTGTGTCTGGGGTGGGTCCAGCCTTCCAACGGGCAGGGCCCCTTCGGGCAGCTGTGTCAGAGCCTTTAGACTTCCCGCTGCTCTGCTCCCCTCCCGCGCTGCCACCCAAAGCCTTTTCATTCCTCCAGCAGACGGAGCACCTGGCTGAGCCCCAAATAATCCCTTAATCCCATGTTGCCCAGTGTGGGGTTCATACACCCCAGCACAGACAGAGGCAGGATCCTTGCAGGGGTGGCCAGGCACCACCCGCTGCCCCTCTGAAGCAGCGCAGTGCCCGTCTACACGGCCGCCTCTGGCTAGTCACGCACGAGCTCGAAACTCTCGGGAGAGGCCCACTGCAGCTCCCTTTGCACCCTGCAGGGGGAGACAGAGCGGAGGGAGCCCCCTGCTGGGGCTCTCCCATGTGCCCATTCATTGCTGCAGCACCCGGGGCCGTCCCCCCAGGCGTAGCACCATGGGAAGTTCACCCCCAGCTGCCCAGAGTCACGTAAATTCATCCACCCTTTATAACGGGGGGCAGGCGCCCAGGCCTCGTTAGCAGCTGTCTCCATTCATTCATGGCTCCAACGCCAACACCGTTCGCATTTCTGCTTATATCAGCTGGGCCCCGTTCCCGCCTGCGGAGAGGAGCGTGGCTGGGGGCGGGGACATGTGCCCCGGGAGAGACCCAGAACCCTGCAGGTTACCACCACTCCGAGCGCTGGGATCTGCCCCCACCTAGCGTCTCCTTATGCCAGAGGCACTGCCTCTTCGGGACAAAGCCCAGCCCCCGAGGGGAGCGGCCGGCGGGATTGCTGCGTTCTCGGGGCCCGGCCCCTTTCTGGGCAGCGCTTGGGAAAGCAGACACGAGAGGGGCCGGATTCTCAGCTGGTGTAACGGCCAAGGAGCCACTTGGATTACCGCCCGCTGCAGCGCCACGCCACTGATGTTCGTGCACGATGGGGGCTGTCGCAGCCTCAGCAGGTGTAAGTCAGTGGAGTCTCGTTGACCCCAATGGGACAACACCGCTTCACACCAGCTGGGGATCTGGCCCCACTGACCCCAGTGGTAGGGGGACCAGATGTCCCGATTTTTGGGTCTTTCTCTTATATAGGCTCCTATTACCTCTCCCCCACCCCCATCCTGATTTTTCACATTTGCTGTCTGGTCACCCTACCCAGTGGGGATCTGGCCCCCACTGACCCCACGCTGAGCTGGTCTTAAAAAGTCACTTTTCAGAGCACGGCGAAGATCCCCGGGGACTGCGCACTAAAAGCTCCCAAGGCCGGCCCCATCTCAGCCCACGGAGCCACTGACAAAAACCAGGCGCCTTTAAAGGGACAAAACAATTGGGCTCAAGTCCTCAGTTTTGCTGCTTTATTGTGCATTTGTTTAAAGTTTTTTTTAAAAAAATATTAATTTGATTTTTTTTTACATTAGAAATTCAGGTTCCGGCGAGGCCGGAGACTCTAGGCCCATGTCAAACGGGAGCTGTAGTTGGGAGGTCCTTTGTGCCTCTACTTCCTCCCACAGGCCCTGCTCCCTGGCTGGACTACATCTCCCGTAACACATTGTGCAGCTAGGAGCCGCTCCCACCCCTATTTTCCTCTGGGGGCCAAGCTCCCTGCCCAGACTACATCTCCCATGATGCACTGCACTCTCTCCCAGCTGCCATAGTGCATCATGGGAATTGTAGAAAGGAGTGTCTCATGCCCCTATTTCCCCCATGGGCCCTGCTCCCTGGCCAGACAACATCTCCCAACATGCACTGCAGTCTCTCCTTGCGACAGAGGCACCCGCAGGATCCATCCCGGTTATGTTTGTACAGCACCAAGCACCGTGGGGCCTCCCAACTCTACCATAATACAAATAATTAACAACAACAAACCGACCATCAGGTCTCTTCCTCCCCGCTAAGGCAGCAAAAATCCAGCAACACAACCCCCAATTTCTTTAACCGAAAGCCCTTTGCATGAAAACCCGCCTGAGGAATTATTCTGGCTTTTCGTACAAAAAACGAGCGACGGCCCTGCCGGGGAGGGGCGAGGAGCCAGCGCATGCCGGGCAAAGTGCAGCTGGGCTGTAAGGTGGGGGAGTCCTAAAAAGCAGCGGTCACCATCCCCTGAACCCACAGAGCACCCAGTGCGCCAGCCCAGCGTGGGAGGGAATTACCAGCCGAGTCTGCATCCCCTGCTGGTAAGAATTGGTCTGCCTGCAACGGGCGGCAGGATGCTGGAATGATAAGACAGCGCCCCCTGGGGGCACAGGCTGTGCTGCCCTGTCCCATCCTGGAACATGGGATGGGCAAGCTGCTTCTCCTTTCCCCTCCTGGCTTTGCAGGTACCAATGAACTGGCTTCCCCTCCCTCCCAAATCTGGGGAGAGATCAGAAGTGCCCCCCATTCCAGCATGTTACTACTGCCCCCTACAGGCTGAGGACACCCCCAGCCCTGTACCCGACTGCAAGCCCCCAATGTGGAAGCAAAGGCTGGAGGTGGGGGGGGAGGA
Source organism: Trachemys scripta elegans (assembly GCF_013100865.1). Taxonomy (NCBI): domain Eukaryota; kingdom Metazoa; phylum Chordata; order Testudines; family Emydidae; genus Trachemys; species Trachemys scripta. Next base: position 16,525,005 of record NC_048313.1, on the reverse strand, counting down.
GGGGAGACCTGAATCAGATTCCCAGCAGGAATCTCCCCTGGTACCTGGAGGTGCCTTTTCTTTACCATAGGTGCCAGCCCCAAGGGTCAGAGAAAGGCACCGGGGTGGGCTGTGCTCCAGCAGGGCAGCTCCTGGGCTGCTTGCCAAGCAATGATGGAGGCATGTGCATGGAGAGGGGGGTGCTGGTCAGGAGAGTGGTGCCCCCCCCCGCAGTCCTGGCCAGTCGATTACAGAGTGAAGAAGAGGATAAGCACCACGATGAGGAGAACAAGCAGAATGCCGATCACACACCACTGGCGCCGGTCTGGGGAGGAGGAAGCACAGGGGGAGATGCAGTGAGTGGGGGGAAGGGGGGGGTAGCGGGGCGATTCTGAGATGGGGGGTTGGATTAAGCACTGACACTAGGGACCTCTAGGCTGCCTGGGGTGCATTAAAGAAACCTCCCTCCCACCCGCATACATACCCCAGGAGTAAAGATCACTACGCCCGCTTCCCCCCTCACCCCCCGTTTTACAGAAGAGAAACTGAGGCAGGGGAAGGGACTTGCCCCAAAAGTCACACAGGGCCATGAATAGAAACCAGGAGTCCCGACTCTCTGCTCTCCTTGACTCTAACCCCTAGACTCCACTTCCCTCCCAAAGCTGGGGATAGAAGCCAGGAGTCCTGACTCCCGGCCCCTCCCTGATCTAACCACTGACCCCCACTCCCTTCCCAGAGACAGGAAGGGGACTCAGGTTCTGAAGTCTCCTAGGTGCTTTGAAAAATCTCCCCCTGCCCGGCGCCTTCCTCACCGCTGGTCATGTGGGAGACCTTGGCCATCTTCTTCAGCACGCCATCCATGTGGGACTGGGTGCTATCCATCTCCTGGGCAAATTCCTCCAGCATCCTGCCAAGCCAGGGTCAAGCTGTCAGCTCAGGGTGCAGCACCCACCCAGGGGGGCTGTGGTCAAGCCGGGAGAGACATGGAAACCCCCCCTCCCCCCGCCACACACACTAACATGCCTGCCCGGATCTAGTCACTGCCGCTTTCAGCCCACGCCAAGGTGTCAGGAGGGGACTTGTCCCATTCCCTCCCTCCACCACCCCCAGGTTGGTGGGGCTTCTCCTCCGGGCACCTGTCATCCCTCTAAGAACTGGGCTGAGACCCACCAAACTCACCTCGCACATGGGGCCAGATGGGAAGGATTTTCAGATCTGGGACTGGCGCCCCCTAGTGGGGAAAGGCCTCCTGTCCCATTCCCAGCCTGTGAGCAGGTCTCCCCACACCCCACCCCACTCACAAGCTCTGCTCGTCCAGCTCGTCCCCGACCCGGCCCGACATGTGCTTCAAGACCTGGATGCTCCCCGACACCAGCTCCAGCTGCTCGTCCTGCTGGTCTATGATCAGCTGCCGGGGAAGGGAGGCAGGAAAAGCCAGTGGGTCGGTGCAGGGGGGTGCGACAGGGTCCCGTTACGGGGGTGGGGGGGGCGATTGGATCGGAACCAGGATGGTGGTGGGAGAAGGGAACTAAGATGGTGGGAGGGAGGAATTGCTGCCGCCACCCCCTCAAAGTGTGCAACCGCCAGCCTGCAGGGTTAATCCCCAGGTTGTGGAGCTGTGGAACTCCCTGCTGCAGGGGGTCCAACACAGAGGGCATAGGGGTGGCAGCTTGGATAATTTTAGATCCAGCTCTCGGACGGGGTGGATGGGTGTCAGGCCACAGCCCCCAATCCCCGCCACCCTGAGCTGATCACTACAGGGGTCTGGATGGGAGAAATCGTACTCTGGAGCAGCCGGTGCCGGCCATTGCTGGCGACGGGCCCGGGTCTGATCCAGAGGGCAGGGATCTGGGCGGGATACGGACCTAGACAGGCCCATTGGTCCAAGATGTAGCCAGATGTAGCCTCTGGTTTAAATCCAGATCATTCCCCCACCCCACCCCCCAGCTTTAGGGGAGTTACATCTGGCCCTGACGCAGCAGGGCATATCCCTGCCCCCCAGCCCCTGCCCGTGGCCTCTGACGGCTCCCCACCTGCTGGTGCAGTTGCTGTTCCTCAATATAGCGGGAATTGGCTGACACCAGCTCCTCCCGCAGCTGGCCGTACCGCTCCGGGGGGGGCTTCTGGCTGGCCCCCCCGCCAATCAGCATCTGCGGGGAGAGAGCGGAGCTCTGGTTGGGGACCCATCCAGGCAGCTGACCACTGGGGGTAGCAAGGAACTCGGGGTGAGGGGGGTGATGGGGACTGGCTGGCTCGGGGGTGGGGTGGGGAATGGGACATGGGGCCCTTCCCTTCTAGGGGGCACCGGCTCCGATCTGGAGGATGGCCACGCAAACTCCAAGCTATTTGCCTCCTCCCCCTGCTGTCAGCCCATCCCCTACACAGCAAGACCCTCATTACCAGAGGGGCGGGGGCCAAACGCACCATGGGGACCAGCCCCCCATGAGGGAGAGATCAGGCACCTTGCAGAGTGCCCAGGAAGTATGGGCAGCTATGTCCCTGGATGGAGGATCCCGGCTGCCACTCCAGTCTCCCCCATCAGCGGCTGTAGGACAGAGAGGACGGCGTACCAGGACATGGGATGGGCTACAGGGCTTTCTACGGGGCCTGGGCGGTGCTGCGGGCTGGTGCTCCCCGCCCCCGCCAGCTCTCCCATTGCTGCTCAGGGAGGATGGGACCAGGTACCTCTCTGTTTTTCCGCTCGGCGAAGGCCAGGGCTGACGGGCTGGATATGTGATCCCGCATCTCCTGCAATGGAGGGAAGGGAAGGGGTTAAAAAGGAGATTGGTCTGAAGGCAGAGGGGTTTGTTGCGGGAAGGGGGGGGGGGGCTTGGGAGAGCAGCAGCCCGGGGCACTTCTGTGGGGGTCCCCCTCTCCGTCGGCTTCACAGACAGAAATGGGAGCACGGGGAAGGGAAGGGACTTCCCTATGGTCAACCAGAAAGGCCATGAACAGAACCCCAGGTGACCTGGACTTCCCCTGCCTTAACCACTAGACCCTACTCCCCTCCCAGAGCTGGGGATAGAACCCAGGAGTCCTGGCTCCCAGCCCCCTGCTCTAATCCTTAGACTCCCCTCCCTTCCCAGAGCTGGGGATAGAACCCAGGAGTCCTGACTCCCAGCCCCCTGCTCTAACCCTTAGACCCCACTCCCCTCCCAGAGCTGGGGATAGAACCCAGGAGTCCTGGCTCCCAGCCCCCTGCTCTAACCACTAGACCCCACTCCCCTCCCAGGGCTGGGGAGAGAACCCAGGAGTCCTGGCTCCCAGTCCCTTGCTCTATCCAATACACACACAGAGTTTCAAAACAACCTGCTGGAAACTATGATCCCTGACTCAGTTTCTCCTCCTCCCTGAGCTAGTGGGGTCCCTCTAGTGCACTAGCTGTTGTGCCCCACTAGAGGGCAGCAGAACCCCACACACTCAGAGAAGGTCTGAGTTCCCAGATTCCTCCAGTAGGGGGCGGCCCTGTGCCTCAGACAGAGACACACACAGGACCCTGATGCATTGGGGGGCAGGGGTTCCCCACCTTGACAGAGTCCCGCATCTGCCTCACGAAGGCCCATCTCTCCGTCAGCTCGCTGGCTTCGATCCTGAACTTGCGAGGGTTCGCCTCCACAATGCGTGCACCCGAGCTAAGGACCCAGCGCGCAGGGCACAGACAGAGTCCGGGCGCAGGAGTGGGGAGCACAGGAGGGGGGAAGAGTGGGTGGGGTGGACGAGGCCCCAGTCAGCCCATAGACATCAAACAGCACTGGGGGGGGTCTCCCGGCTACTCCCAGCAGGGGGCGCCGTGGGGAGCAGGGCAGAGACCTGGCACTGGGGGCCCGGCTACTCCCAGCAGGGGGCGCCGTGGGGAGCAGGGCAGAGACCTGGCACTGGGGGGG
>NC_048313.1:16520439-16521045 GCF_013100865.1 Trachemys scripta elegans | reverse complement strand
GGGTCTCCCGGCTACTCCCAGCAGGGGGCGCCGTGGGGAGCGGGGCAGCGGCCTGGCACTGGGGGGTCTCCCGGCTACTCCCAGCAGGGGGCGCCGTGGGGAGCGGGGCAGAGGCCTGGCACTGGGGGGGGGCTCCCGCAGGGGAACCCGGCCCCCGAAGGATATCAATGGTCTCCTCCAGATCCTCCAGGTCCCACTCGATGCTCCGCAGGCTGTTGCGCAGCTCGTTGGTGGTCCAGTCGAACTCCTCCGTGCTGACGACATGCGTCTCCCGCAGCAGCTCACACCAGCGCTCGTAGAGCCCCCGGGCCGTGTTCACCGCCTTCTGCACCTCCCTGGGGGGCAAAGGGAAAGGGGGGGTGAGGGGCTAGTGAGGAGACCCCCCAGGGACACAGCACAGTGCTGCCAAACCCCGTCTGGCTACTCTTCAGCCCCCACCCCACCCCAGAGGTGGCTGCATCTCAGCACCCAGCAAGGAAGTCCGGTTTAAACAGCCCTCACACCTCACCCCAGAGGAGGATGGGAACGGATCTCCCCCGCAGCAGAGTGGGGGGGGGTCTCTCCAGGGAAGGGGGAGGTCTCTTCTTCCCGGGGGCGGGGGGGGGG
>NC_048313.1:16509838-16520388 GCF_013100865.1 Trachemys scripta elegans | reverse complement strand
GGGGGGGGGGGGGCGATCTGCGCGGGCCGCGGCCGACTCACCCCCGCACGGCAGAGAACGGGTCCTCCAGGGCCATGCTGCCGCCCCGGCCCCCCGCTCCGCTGGCTGCCGCCGCCGCTCCCCGCCATGTGACCGGCGCTGGCCCGGCCCCGCCGAAGCTCCGGCCGCCGCCTTTGCTGAGGGCGGGGCGGGCTTGCCCGGAGGGGGAGGGGGCGGGGCTCCCCCCATTCACAGCCCTCCATGGAGGAAAGAGGCGGGGGGAGGGGCAAGGCTGAGCTGACCCCGAATTCCCGGCCCTGACCCGCTCCACACTGAGCCAGGGAGCAGAGACATGGAACCCAGGAGTCCGGAGTCTCCCATCCCCCACCACCAGATCCCGCTCCCGCGCCGAACCTGGGACTAGAACCCAGGAGTCCTGGCTCCAGCCCTCCCCATCTAGGATTAGAACCCAGGAGTCCTGGCACACACACCCCGACCCCACTCTCCTCCCAGAGCTGAGAACAGAACCCAGGTGTCCTGACTCCGAGCCCCCCCCTCCCAGCCCCTAGACTCCACTCCCAGCTCCTCCTCCTCATGGGTGTTTAATTCCAGTCCAGCCAGTATGACTAGTCCCTGCTGTGGGGTTACTGGTTGTCCCCTCCCGGCCCCAGGGGGTTTCTCATGACTCTTGGCAGCTGACTCCATGGGACCCTGGCCCCCAGGGGGCTGCTGCTGGGAGGCCTTGTGAGGGGTGACACTGAGCACTTGAGGACAGCAGGGTGGGGGGTGCATGCGGGTGGGGGGGGTGAGCTGGGTGTGTGGGGAGGGGGGTTGCATCTTGTCAGATTGTGTGTGGGAGTTGTGTGGCATGCAGGCAGATTGTGTGTTTGAACTGTGTACAGGTAGATTGTGTCCACTCAGGCTGGATCTGGTTGTAGTCAGATTGTGGGGGGAGTTGGGGGGTAGGTGTGTAGTCAGATTGTATCTGTGGGAACAGGCAGTGTGTGTGAGGTGTTTAGAGGTAGGTTGTGTACAATCTGATTATGAGGGGATGTGTGTAGTCAGGTTGTATTTAGTCGAGTTAGGGGAGAGTTGTCTGATACGTGTAGAGGGAGGTTGTGAGTGTGTGTGTGGGGGGGTGTAGAGGCAGATTGTGAGTAGTCAGACAGTGTGGGGGAGTTGTGAGTGGGTGAGAGAAGTAGGCTGTGTACAGTCAGACTGTGCCCGGATGTGTGTAGTGAGGTTGTGTCATTTAGTTGGATTGTGGGGGGGATATCGTGGGTGGATGTGTTGTGTAGATGGGTTGTGTCGGGAGTTATGTGTGGGTGGGGGAGATGGGTTGTGTAGTCATTATGGAGGGAATTGTGGTGGGGGAAGATTGGCTGTGTGTAGTCAGATTGTGGGGGGTTGTCATGTAGTTGGGCTGTCGGGGTGACAGGCAGGTGGTGGCTGGCTCGGGGGGAGATTGTGGGGGTGATAGGCAGGTGGTGGCTGCCTGGGGGAGATTGTAGGGGGCTGTGGCCTGTAGTGGAGCTGTGGGGGTGACAGGCTGGTGATGGGTGGCTGAGGGGAGATTAGGGGTGACAGGCTGGTGGTGGGTGGCTGGGGGGGAGATTGGGGGTGACAGGCAGGGGGTGGGTGGCTGGGGGTAGATTGGGGGCTGTGGGGTGACAGGTTGGGGGAGATTGGGGGTGACAGGCAGGGGGTGGGTGGCTGGGGGGAGATTGGGGGTGACAGGCAGGTGGTGGGTGGCTGGGGGGAGATTGGGGGTGACAGGTTGGGGGAGATTGGGGGTGACAGGCAGGTGGTGAGTGGGTGGGGGCGCCAGGCTGGGGGGGTGGGGTGCGGCCCCACGTGCTGTGCACACAGACGGGCTGCGGGGGAGGGATTTGCCGCGCGAGCCGATGGGTTTTTCCCGGTAGGATCCCGGAAGGACGCTCCCCATAGGCCACAACGGGGCTGCCAGCCTCTGCCCTTATACGGACAGAGGAAGCGAGGCGGCTGCAAACGTAGCCCCTTTTTGGAACGTTGGTGCGCGCCGCGTTCGGGCCCCGCCCCCTGTCGTCATGGGCCCCCGGGATAGTCATGGAAACGGTAACCGGGGCAGGCTGGGGTGACCTCAAAAGTGGGGCGGAGCCTCCGCCTCCTCTTCCTTCCGCTTCCAGAGCTCGCGGGAGGGGAAGGGGCCGGGGCTGGGCGCGTTGCTGCGGGCGGGCAGGTGGCAGAGTGTGGACGGGGGGTTGACCCCCCTCCCCATCCGTGCGCCCCAGCACGACCCCCTGGCCACATAGGGGGGAGGGGGCAATTTTGGGCTCTCTGCAGCGCTGAGATTAGGACCCCAATAAAAAGAGGGAAAGCGGGTTCGCGTGGGAGTGGAGCCCCCCCTCCTGCGTCGCCCCGCGGGGGTTTCTTATAAACAATTCGGAAAATGTTGCCCGGGCTGGCGGGGGTCAAGCAGCGCCGTTTGTGCCCAGGCGGGAGATTGTGGCGTGGCTTGTGTCACTTGTAGTTGTGCAGTGCAGCCGCGTGCATCCGGCACACACACGAACGGGGGGGGGGGGGGGGGGAGATTTCATTCACGGCGCGTTCTGGCTCCGAGGTGGGGGTTGCTGTACTACGCTGTTTATTGGCATGACACGAGACACGGCGATTGCACGGGACAGGCCGGCGTTTGGCAGCCAGCACGCAGATGTCGCAGTGACTCCAGTCAGTGGATTTAAACACAGTCGCGCTGTTTACACACACACACACACAGAAAGCGATGTTTGCATTTGCCCGGGAGGTTGCAGTCCACGCACAGGAGGTGCGTTTTATCTAGCCGAGATTTGCAGCCTCACACAGAGACAGATTTATTTGGCAGACCGCATTAAACGGAGATGGTGCTTTTGCTGAGACACAGACACGTTACGCTCACAGGCTGCATTGGCTGGTTTTGCATTTGCACTTATAACAGCGATGGTGCTTGTGGGCTCACGTGAGGGCGTTATTGGGCAGCGAGCTTTATTGCACACGGTGCCGCGGCTGCAATTGTTGATCGCACTGCGCGTGCACGTGCATGAGCCGCTGCATTCAATGCCCCGCGCGCACCCAGCCCTCCTGCACAGCCCGTTGGCGTTGGCTCCCGGGACCCGCACTCACCCCCGGCCCGGCGGCGTCTGCTGCACTGCGCGCGCAGACAAGCCCCGAGCTCTCCGTTGGACGCGCATAATAAAGCACACACCGCCGGGCGTCTGGCTGCTGGTGCAAAAGCGGCCGTGCGGGGAGTGTGTGTGTGGGGGGGTCCCTTTTGCATCCCCCCCACCTTTAGCCGCTTTGCTGCGGCTGGCGGCTTCCTCCTCCTCCCCTCCCCTCCCCCACGCCTCGGCATTTCCGTCCTTCCCTCCCCTCCCCCCACTAGCCGCTGGGGGTGGCGGCGCGTTGCACAGGCCGGATGCGGCTGACTGAGTGGGCGGGGGCGGCCCGGGCGCTGAGATCACCGGGGGTATAAAAACAGCCGAGCTGGGCGCGGCTGGGCTTAGTCGGGGCGGCTGGTCCGAGGCGGCGGCGGGACAAAGACGCAGCTACAAAAGCCGGAGCAGCAGCTGCCGCCGGCGCGGGGGTGGGAAGACCCAGGTGCAGCCCCCCCGCTCCCCTCCCCCCATTCTCCGGCCGGTGCAAAGGGCTCCGGCCACGTGCAAACAGCCCGGTGCGTGCACGAGCGAGCCGGGCAGCCGCCCCCGCCGGGATGGAGGTGCAGAAGGAAGCCCAGCGCATCATGACCCTGTCGGTGTGGAAGATGTACAACTCCCGCCTGCAGCGCGGCGGCCTGCGGCTACACCGGAGCCTGCAGCTCTCGCTGGTCATGCGGAGCGCCCGGGAGGTCTATCTCTCGGCCAAGCTGGAGGAGGACGAGGAGGGGCGGCTCGGGCCGCAGCCCTGCCTGGGGGAGGAAGGGGCCGGCCAACCCCCACTGCCGCCCGCCGCTGCCTCCCCAGGCCCGCCGGCGCCGGAGGAGCGGGCAGCCCCCGCGGACCGTGGAAACGCCCCGGGCGCAGTCGATCCGGAGCCCATGGAGACGCAGGACTGTAGTGGGGACGTGCCCCCGGCGGCTCCAGCGCCCGGGGCCGGTAGGCGGCCGGCGCGGGGGGGTTCGTTGCCACCCCCGGCCAAAGCCAGCCGGAAACGGCGGAGCAGCAGCTTGGACAAGCCGGGGGCCGCCGAGGCCGGGCTGGTGCCCACCAAGAAAGCCCGGCTGGAGGCGGAGGAGGAGGAGGGCGAGCGGCAGCCCCAGGGACAGGACGGCCCCTTCCCCAGCCTGGCCAAAGTCCTGCAGACCCGCTTCTCCGGGATGCTGCGGGGCGGCCCGCCCAAGGGCCCCGAGCCCACGCCGGGCTGCCGGCCCGGGGACGGGGTGCTCAGCATACTGGTCCGAGCCGTGGTGGCCTTTTAAATCCCCTTCCCCGCCGCTCGGGGGGACTCGTGGCTGGGGGACCTGCCCCGCGGCGCGCAGCGGCTCGCTCGGCTCCTGGCGGGAGCCATGGGGCAGGAGGGGGGGTCGCTTTGGGGGGCGCAGCCCCCTCTCCCTGGCGGAGGGGGGGCGGGAGCCGGCCGTGCCTCCCGGGGCGGGAGAGAGACACACGGAGGCCGGGCATGGAGCGAGAGGGCAGCGGAAGGAAGATCGGACTTTCCCCTCCCCACCCTGCTGGGTCCAGGGGGGAGGCGAGACAAAAGGATCTGCCGGAGCGGGGACCGAGAGACGCCGCCGCTTTGTGTGTGGGGGGGAGCGGGGGGGGCACTTTGGCACAACTTCAGGATGGGGAAGAGAGACTCGCAAAGCGGCCCGAGGTTTCCTGCCTGCTCCTCACCGAGAGATGGTTTATTTTTGTGTAGAGAAATGTTATATCCTGACCTGGGATCCACTGGTGCTAATCCGTAACCCCGACCCTGGGGGGGAGGGAGGGGTTGGGTTTTTTTTTTTTTTTTTTTTTGTAACTTGAAACTTTGCCTCCTCCTCCTTGTTGTTCTGTGTCCTTGTGATGGCAACATGTTTGCTGGGGGGGCGGCAGACCTGGCGAGCTAAAGGGGTTTCAAGAGAGCCCCAGGGCTGAGAAAGGGATCTTTTGTGTTGGGAGGGAGGGAGGGCTGGGTTTCTCTAGCCCTCCTCCTAGGCTTGGTTGTCCAGCACCCGCAGAAAGTGGGGTGATGGTGGAAGAGGGGTGTCCTGCTTACTCGATTTCTTTCCTCAGGGGTACTTTTAAAAAGTTTTGTTTCGTTTGTTTTCAAGAGGCCTTTTTTCTTTAACCAAGGATAAGCTCTCAAACCAGGATTCATTAAGGAAACTTCCCCCCCTTCCAGCCAGGCCTACCAGCTATGACACACCACTCATATGACCAGTCATTGCATCACACTGGGTCTAGAAGGGCCGCAGGGAATTTCCTGCTCCGACCGCCTGTCGATTTGTGTGTGTGTGTGTGTGTGGAGCTGGTTTTTCAAGGTGTGGGTGGGGTGTGTGTCAGCCTGACTCATTTAACCCTCTAAAGGAGAACTGAGACGAGGCTGCCTTGTGCTGCTGGCTCTTAAAAGAAAAAAAAAATTAAATAAAGGTTTAAAAAAAAAAACCTACGAAAGTCAGACTCTAGAGGGTTTTTATTTCCTCTTCAGTCTGGGGGTGGTGGAGGGAAGTTTCTTTTACTCCGAGGTTTGAGTTCTTTGAACTAATCAGTGTAAGATTATTAAACTTCTTGGTCTGAATTGCTGAAGATCAAAAGAGAAGAGTGTTTGAGAAGGGGAGAATTCCTGGTCACCCACCGTCCCCCTGGAATAGGAAAATTATGACATGTTCAAATCCCCTTGTAAAACACTGAGAACTAGCCATCTCTTCCTGTTGTCATGGCGAGTGGGTCTCAGATCTGCCCCCCCTCACACATCCCACTGTCTTGTTTCAAATCAGATGCCCCTCAAGTTCTCTTCGAATCTAAGGAGAGGAGGGACGTATCAGTCTGTGTTTGTGAATGTCATGATGGCTTCACGGCCTACCTAGGAACAAAAATCATTCTTTGCTTCCTGAATTTGCTAGGTGCCCGCAGAGGAAACTAGTGAATGGATTAAAACAACCAGGAAAAAACCCTACACAGTTGAGATTTCTTTTTCAGTGTTACCCATGTGTCTTGAATGCTTGTAATTTATATCTGTAGTTCCATTTTTTTATTGTCTTGGGGGGGGGAAACGCCATGGACTGGGCTTTCCTCCTCTCTGGTGTCGTTAATTCTTTTTTTTTTTTTGTTAAATAAAAACCGTTTGTGAAACTGGTGCTGTTGTTGCACTCTGCGTTTGTCTGGGAAATGGGTGTTTTGTTTTTTAAGGCCTGGCTACATCTAGGGGCAGGCTTTTGGGGTTTGGCCTGTTCCCGGCTGGACAGGCTCAGCTGTCAGGCCTTGAGCAGAAACCAGAGGGGCTCCTGACCCCGCTCGCATGAGGCTGCCCGTGAATCCCGTTCATGACCGGAGGACCCAGGTGCTGTACACAGTGGAGGATCCCCCGTGGAAGGAGTCTGATTCCATTGGTCCAGCCAGCATCCACCCCCTACTCTCCCTCCCGCTTCGTCTTGGCCTCTCTATCCCTTTGTGATCTCCCCTCCCCACCCCCCTGGCCTGTTGGGTGACCCCACAGCAGGGTGACAGAAATATCAAGTTGTGTAACAGTGCCCTTGGGTTGTGGGAGTGTCAACAGGAGAGGTTTAAATGGCCCAGTAACTGTAACTGGTTAGAAATATTCCCCTGTAAACATGGGACACTTGCCAACGAGGAGGGGGGGGAGTTAAAACTCTTGAGGTTGGGGGAGGGGTTGGTTCTGTGTCCCTGGAAACAGCTGGCATGACTTCCATGGAAGCAGACGGGCGAGCTGGGTGGCGAGGGGATTATCACAGCGAGATAAAATGGATCTTTTATTGGCAGAGCACAAGAGAGGCGGGTTAGCGGCACATCCGCTGGAGGCAGGTGCAGTCCCTGGGAGATGGGAGCCATGATCCCCCTGCAAAATAATCCAGCTGTATAGAAATGGGGGGTGGGGGCTCGGGGGTCCTGCAGCTGTGATGGGGGATTGGGACACGCTGCCCTTGCTAGACGGGAGATAGGTTCACAATTGCTGCGGGTCGGGCATTGAAAGTGGAACCTGTGCCCTGGGGTTCCAGCCCTGACGGGGCCACAAACGGGTAACGCTGGACGCCTGGACTGGAAGCACTGTTGGCTGGTAATTGAAACAGGCCTGTTGGGGTTTCTTTGATTATTTTCCCAGCGCGAAAGGGGTGAGGACTCTGCGCTTTGTCTCCTGGAGCCGCTTGCCCCAGCTGCGGGGGACCGGATCGGTTCCTTGGCAGTGGTCAAAACTGGGTGCGGGGTGCGTTCGGCCTCAGGAATTCTGCTCTGCGTGATCCAGACTGCGGCAAGGCGAACCTCCGTTTTGCAGCTACTCATATTGGCCACCCCGCCGAGCCAGGCAGGTTCATTCCCATCACCCCCAAAAAGCCCTGTGTAAAGGGACCCCATCCACGTTAATGCATCTGGGCCCTATTTATACTGGTGCAGGATTTTTACAGCCGGGTGTGTATCTGTGACACCCCTAAGGGGGGTGTGTGTTCCCATCGACTGTAGTCTCCCCACCACGCTCCACCCCATGCTGGGAGTCTCCATAGCTCGTGCAGCCTCTGACCTTCCTAGACCTGTTCAAATCAAAGGTGTTTAGTACAGACGGGTCCATGATGCATCTGCTAGTGGTAAGTCTCTGTTTCTATTGTAGCCATTCCCGGCGGCCCTGTTGTGCAGGGTGCTGTACAAACACGTGCGCCCAAGCGCTTGCATAGATGAGTGGCAGGAGGGGAAACTGAGGCACTGAGCAGGGGTGGGATTTGCCTCAGGTCACTGGTGGAGTTGGGGAGAGAACCCAGGCATCCAGCCTTCTCACTACTTCCAGGCTGGGCTGCATTTCCAATCAGTTGCCTAGATGTGTGGATGCCCCAGCGCCACGTGCTTTGAGCCTGATGGTGCCATGTTTGCACTAGTGCAGAGTGAGTAAAGCACGTCTAGGTCAGTTTCTACCTCAGGTTTGCAGGAGGAAGGGCAGGGCTATCCCCAGTGTACAGGTGGGAAACTGAGGCACGGAGAGGCTAAATGACTTGCCCAAGGTCACATGGCAAGCATGTGACAGAGTAGGGCTGGGCTGCTGTGCCCTGCCTCTCTTTGCATAGGTGAAGTCCAAGTAAATGAAATGCCGGGGGTGGGGGGTGTTGTCACCCTTTAACAAGCATCTTAACTATGTATTTTTTTTTAAAGTTACCACAGAATAAAGGCCCCATCACTGAACTTCTCATTGGCGTGTCATAGTCCCTATAGTGCAAACACAGAATGGGGAGTCTCCTGAAGCTCAAGCAAGAAGGGGGCCTGGGTGCAGGAGGATCTGAGTTTTGTTCCCAGCTGCTGCTGTGAGATCTGGTGTGTGGCGGGTTGATGATAGCTGTCCTACTTGGAAATTCACGGCTGATTTTTAAGACTCTGGGTCGAAAGCAGCCAAATTCTGTGGTTTTACAATCACTTTCTGTGGCGCAGTGCAAACGGTGGTGGACTTGTAAGCTGCTGCTTTATGTTGGCTGGGGTTTTCCTGGGCCTGGTTGCAGGGGCTCTGCAGGGAAGTGCGTGATCTGGGCCGAGCAGCCAGGTTCGAGTAAGGTGGGGTAAATTGCATTTCTCTGCCTTAGGGAGCAGCCTGCATTTGTCTCTCGCTGGTTTTGGGTCCTTGCGTGTTCTCGGTCTGGATTCTAAGAATAAAAGTTGTGAGATGGCACAACCTTCCAACGAGAGTATTTTGGGGGTTCCATCTAGCTTCTGTGTGCATGTGTTATGATCAGATGAGTGACCTCCCCACAGCTCAACCGAGCCTGTCCCCCTTTTCTGAGGGCAGCTCCCTGCATGATGGGAAATGCAGTGGTAAGCTCCCGGGGTGCACTCAGAGGAGGTTTGTGGCAGGAAGGCAAAGGAGGACTGGGCAGGAAGTAGAGAGATGATGGGGAAGCAGCTGCCGTGGGACAGGATAGAGATGTGGGCTGCTGGGGGGGGGCTGTCTGGCAGAATCCAGCCTCCCTCCCCCCCATGCAGCTGCAGCAGGATCCGACAAGGGGGTGGTTTGGGCAGAATCCAGCCCTCCTGCCCCCGGTGCAGTGGTATTCGAGAATGACTTCCTTTCTAGCAGCCGCCCATCAGAGACAGGATGCTGGCCTGGGGCGGATGGGCTCGTTCTGCTTTGCCGATTCCCAGGCCACCGGCGAGGTTCCGGTGTTCTCACGGGGGCTGGGCACCCTCGAGCGCCCATGAGCCGGGGGGGGGGGGGCAGGGAGCACACACGGACCGGGTGGGGGGCAGGGAGCACACATGGGCCCAGTGGCAGGGCCAAGAGGGTGGTAGTTGTTGATCCTGGTTATTACGGCAGTGCCTTGGGCTGCAGCGCTGTACAAATACTAGCAGGACCCTAGGGAACTGCCCCCCAGGGAGGCAGTGGGGTGTAATGGTTAGAGCAGGGGGGCTGGGAGTCAGGACACCTGGGTTCTATCCCCAGCTCTGGGAGGGGAATGGGGGCTGGTGGGTTAGAGCTGGGGGCCAGGACTCCTGGGTTCTATCCCCGGCTCTGGAAGGGGAGTGGGGGCTGGTGGGTTAGAGCAGAGGGGGTTGGGAGCCAGGACTCCTGGGTTCTATCTCCAGCTCTGGGAGGGAAGTGGGGGCTAGTGGGTTAGAGACCCAGAAGAGTTTACAGTCAAAGAGCCTTAAGGCTTGAAGTGCAACCTCCAGAGTGCAGTTCCCATGGGATGGGACTTGCACAATTATCTTCCCCTCACCCCCGTGCAGGGCTATCTTTGTTCCAACATGTGGGGAAACTGAGGCACAGAGGGCCAGAGTGGCTTACCCACAAGCCACTCCAACTACTAGACTCACTTCTCTCCTAGAGCTTGGCTGGATCCCAGGAGTCCTGACTCGCAGCCTCCCTGCTCTAACCATCAGACCTGGGAGGCGGTTCCCGGTGGTGCTAAGTGGGTCTGAGGCACGCCCTGTAATTGCCCAGCCTGGGTCTCTGCAGTGTCTGTCTGGCCCCTCCCTGCCCGTGCTCTGAGGTGTGCAGGGAACGTGGGAGCCCCGCACACCCCAGGAACTTGGGGAGGGAGCGGAGGGGACCAGGGAGGAGACGAAAGCTCCTGGATTGAGACGCCCTGTGCATTTACCTACACGTGCTCACGCAGCTTTCCACTTGGGGCTGGGGGTCAGGACGCCTGGGTTCTGTCCCTGGGCCTGGCGGGGGGTGGGGCGGGCTAGACTTTGGAACAGGAGGGTGACTGAGACTCAGGACTCCTGGGTTCTCTCTCTGACTGGAGCAGGGGTGAGGTGTGTAAATTGTTTTTCGAGGTTGTCGAAGCCTACATGTGTGTGTGTTTGTGGGTGCACACACACAAACACACACACACACACACACTCTCTCTCCCCCCGCCCACCCTGGGGGTCTGAGTGTGTGTGATCCTCTCCCATGTGGGAGATTCTCTTCCCGGGGGGGGGGGG